>NC_064619.1:526997993-527300893 GCF_023898315.1 Schistocerca nitens | reverse complement strand
TTATGCATATTAACAATCCACTCAAAGAAGGTGATAAATTTTTTGTCGTAAAAACAGTTGAAGCCAACGATTGTGATGTACGTAAAAGAAGTGAAAAGAGTGGCATGTAGTAGTTTTCAATAAGTAAATAGCTTTAAAAATCACTCCTGATGTCTTTTAACGCAAAGTTTAAAATTGGCGCATGTTGCCAATTTTGACATACGACTGCGAAACTGAATTCAAAACGTGATGAAAACCATCAAGAAAAAAAAAAAAGAAAGAACGGAGAGTATCTCAACAAACAATGCAGACGCTCATTGGGGACTGGGACGAGAAATAGATGGATCAGGGGACAGAATGAGTTGGTAAATGTAAACGTGTCTGTTTATTATGAAAACTAAATGGAGGTAGACGGCTCATGTCCCAGTCTATGTATAGTAGATGGCTTATGGAAGCTTTTCGCAGATGATGCTGTTGTATACATATAAGTCGCAACGCTACAAAATTGTAGTATAACACATCCTTAATCGCGAGTTCTGTCTGATGGTACGCGGAGTAAAGCAAATTGTCTTGAGTGGTATGCAATGCAAACATTTAATCCCTGAAAACTAATTCGAAGTTGCAGATGCTTAAATTCACCATGGGGAAAAAAGGCAATATGCCGATTTAACAAGATCAATCAGACGGAAACCTAAATGCACCACACATTACAATTATATTATATTCACTTCTGTCATCCTGTGATATCTAAAGATCATTTACTTAATCCTTTCATTTAACCATCAATGACTGAGGCTGATTTACTTTATGTAGCTGAGTCAAATTATTTTAGTTAGTTATTTCATTTGCTTCGTAAGTACACAATATAACATCAGTGCCTATTGCTTCCTAGTACCTCAGTACAAGAATAACTATCAAAAGGGGTTCTGTAATAGATGACAATCCCTTTTATTAAGCCTTGTTTCAGTGCTACAATCTGGAATAGCGTCAGAGACTTTCAAACAGACCATGCATACAACACATCCGGCTTCTTATGCGAAAGATCAAAGAGAAAGATATCGTAAAGCATGCGATCTTAATAAGATACAAACAAGATCTTCATGAAGCACATTACAATGTCCCTAATGCCGACAGACTTTAGCTGCAGAGTAACCAAGCCTAACGTCATACTCATACCACCAACTTTTGGAATTATTTATAGTTCTTTTCTTCTTTCTCTGTGTTTATTAGTTAGTTTCTTTCCATTGAGGTTTTGGTCTTTGCTTTGTTTGACATGGGAAGGTTAGTATCAGGGTGTCTTTGGCTACAGATTTTTTTCTTTTGTTACGTTGCATTCTGTGTACTTCAAAACTGCTTGTTGACTTCGAATTTTTTCTTATTTTACGATTTAATAATGTTTAATTTTTCGATGTTATATTGAGATCTTTATTCCACTTTTTTACGCAGCTATTTTGTTACATTTTCGACTATTACATGACATCAACATTGTTGCTTTCTTTTTCCTCCTCGTGAAGTTCGATTTCTTTCTTGCCCTGGGTGAATTTATTAATTATGCCTCACCATTCGGTCAAATTTCACGAGAAGCCGTGGTAAAAACGGGGAAAAGGCCTTCAACTTGAGAAGGCGTTCACTGATTTACATGGAATTAGTTTTTCTTTACTAACAATTTTTTCATCTGAACTGACTTTTGGATGGCACCAGTATCCTTGTATTACAGCAGGTCTCTCCTCAGGTACCTTGGAACAACTTAACAAAATATTAGTTAAGTTTGCACATTGTTCATCACATATACACTCCTGGAAATGGAAAAAAGAACACATTGACACCGGTGTGTCAGACCCACCATACTTGCTCCGGACACTGCGAGAGGGCTGTACAAGCAATGATCACACGCACAGCACAGCGGACACACCAGGAACCGCGGTGTTGGCCGCCGAATGGCGCTAGCTGCGCAGCATTTGTGCACCGCCGCCGTCAGTGTCAGCCACTTTGCCGTGGCATACGGAGCTCCATCGCAGTCTTTAATACTAGTAGCATGCCGCGACAGCGTGGACGTGAACCGTATGTGCAGTTGACGGACTTTGAGCGAGGGCGTATAGTGGGCATGCGGGAGGCCCGGTGGACGTACCGCCGAATTGCTCAACACGTGGGGCGTGAGGTCTCCACAGTACATCGATGTTGTCGCCAGTGGTCGGCGGAAGGTGCAAGTGCCCGTCGACCTGGTACCGGACCGCAGCGACGCACGGATGCACGCCAAGACCGTAGGATCCTACGCAGTGCCGTAGGGGACCGCACCGCCACTTCCCAGCAAATTAGGGACACTGTTGCTCCTGGGGTATCGGCGAGGACCATTCGCAACCGTCTCCATGAAGCTGGGCTACGGTCCCGCACACCGTTAGGCCGTCTTCCGCTCACGCCCCAACATCGTGCAGCCCGCCTCCAGTGGTGTCGCGACAGGCGTGAATGGAGGGACGAATGGAGACGTGTCGTCTTCAGCGATGAGAGTCGCTTCTGCCTTGGTGCCAATGATGGTCGTATGCGTGTTTGGCGCCGTGCAGGTGAGCGCCACAATCAGGACTGCATACGACCGAGGCAGACAGGGCCAACACCCGGCATCATGGTGTGGGGAGCGATCTCCTACACTGGCCGTACACCACTAGTGATCGTCGAGGGGACACTGAATAGTGCACGGTACATCCAAACCGTCATCGAACCCATCGTTCTACCATTCCTAGACCGGCAAGGGAACTTGCTGATCCAACAGGACAATGCACGTCCGTATGTATCCCGTGCCACCCAACGTGCTCTAGAAGGTGTAAGTCAACTACCCTGGCCAGCAAGATCTCCGGATCTGTCCCCTATTGAGCATGTTTGGGACTGGATGAAGCGTCGTCTCACGCGGTCTGCACGTCCAGCACGAACGCTGGTCCAACTGAGGCGCCAGGTGGAAATGACATGGCAAGCCGTTCCACAGGACTACATCCAGCATCTCTACGATCGTCTCCATGGGAGAATAGCAGCCTGCATTGCTGCGAAAGGTGGATATACACTGTACTAGTGCCGACATTGTGCATGCTCTGTTGCCTGTGTCTATGTGCCTGTGGTTCTGTCAGTGTGATCATGTGATGTATCTGACCCCAGGAATGTGTCAATAAAGTTTCCCCTTCCTGGGACAATGAATTCACGGTGTTCTTATTTCAATTTCCAGGAGTGTATATATACGTTGATTCTTTTGCTTTATTCGTTACTTGCTTCTTTATGGTGGTGGTGGTAGTAGTAGTAGTGCCCACAAGTTGTTGCGAATTTAAGCCATGTGTCTCACTGGCTGCTTATAAGTCCCACCTTCCGGCCTTGGCAGTGTTTACAACACCTGTACCTAATACAATTATGGTTGGAATAGTTTCAACGTACGTCTCTAATGCGCATTGTGACTGAATGTCACTGCCATAGTGGCGCCAGAGTACAGGTCATCTGGAATGTCACATTCTTTAGCATACCTAATCAGTTGAATAACTTGATTGCTGCCTCCATTTCATCCCTCGACCATGATTTCAGTTCCTATTGTAGTCGCATTTAGTTTTCCTTGAAGCTGATGGGCCAATTCACACTGCCTGCCACATTCATATCTGGAATCCTATCTCACCAATTATTGTTTACTTGGTAGCTCTGTGACTGATTCTGCCACTGTGATTCATATAATCCAGATTATACCAGTTATCATGGTGTTTCTATTTATGTCTACTGAATTGATTATTGTGGCTGTGATTGTTGTTGTTATTCTGAGTGTTACTCTGCCGTTCTCCGCCATGGTGTGGTGACCAGTATGATTTGTGCAGTGGTTTTGCTACGTATAGTGGTTGTTGTTGTTGTTAGCTCTCATATCTTGCAACTCCACTTTTATGTTTTCGTGTATTAAGTCAATATGATCTGGAACATGCATGCATCCCTTCACATTCTGTTCCCTCACATTCATAATTTTTTAAGTGTCCTCACCAGATCTCTGTGCGTTATAAGACTGTCCCGAAACCTAGTCCTGTTGAAACATGTTTTAAAAGATTTCCTGGCGCGGCCTTAGCATGACTGGAGCAGTCCCAGTTTAGAAATTTCTTTTTGTAGCCATTCCTGCACTCTAGCAGACCTATATTTGGCTAGAATGCTTTCAAATTCTTCGTATTTCTTAAAATATTCTGCAACCTCTGTAGCTCATGACGTAGTATTACGCTGGATAAATCGCTTATGAATGTCATTCTTTGTGCATCTGACCAAGGTTGTGGCATTACACCATGAAATGCTTTCATAAACGTGACCAGGTGGACGTTTCTCTTGTCTGGAAGCAACACTTACAATTGTGGTATATTAAATTTACCTTCACCATCACAGAAGCAGAGAGAATTGTTATTATATAAATGTCGAAAAAGTAAATATTTTGGTGGGCCACTTGGCAACAGAATTAGGACTTGATTACACTATTATAATAACATACGTTGAGCATGCCTGAATAAGAGCAGCATATTGATATATTTGAGATCGTTCGGAAGAAACATTATCATTTCTATGCATTTTTATAGTCGCGATGTAGTCATACCCGGAACAACACTAAGGGACCAGAAGATTTATAGACTTTAAAAGAAATGCAACACTACACAATTAAAAAAGAGTTGGTTCAGAAATATAGGGAAACGATAATGTTCCTTCTGCCTCATGCTGCGTTCGGCCCATGAGCGTGAGCGTAATTTCTGGTGATGAACCAACACAAAATAATTATCATTAAAGTAAATAAGGAGACGGAAATCATCAACGTTAATTTACTAAAATAAGCCCACTTATCTTTAACACACGTTTTTTAATGCTACGTACCTTTTCATATTATAATAGATGACCATTGTGTTTAAATACTTTATACATAAGTCAAAATGTCCTCTTGATGCTGTCTGTTCGTAATCAATTACAAGAAACTACGTGTTTTCTGATTGGTAAAATAACAACTGGCGTATTCACTCAAGATTTTCACAAAAAATATAAAATACTGTTGCGGAAGGCAGCAAGTCCGCCTCCGCCTTTCATGGAATACAAACAGTAAAAGGTGAGGCGCCAAATGCCTCATTTGTCTTGAAACAACAGAATTATTTTTTATATCATTAATTGATACATGTACATAGAGATTTACAGGCACCGCGCGAGAACGGCAAAGAATAATAGATTCTGTCGCTGCTATGCGATCTTTCATTTCTTTTACTTTACAATTGTTCGATAACTTTAGGCCATCAGGCGTTCACTGTTGAGCGTATATTAATGTTAGTGAGGCGGAAATTACTAATATTGCAGTAGAAAATATGGACTAATGGAGCTGACTGTACCACTTGCACACACTTTGTATGTAGTGGCCTAGGTTCATGAGCAAAACTGTTCTCAGAACCTCCTCCAACAGATTTATCTCTTTCATTTCCACTAAGCCTTTCTTTAGTTTGCTCACTAAGGCCTGCTGTCATTGTTATGTACCTTGGTTCAGTTCTTCTATTGATTTATGCAACTTGAAATTAGTTTGACAACCGGAACCACAAGCTCTCAGCATGACCTCATTAGAAATTGTTCATACAGCTGAATGAAATTTTCACTCTGCAGCAGAGCGTGCTCTGCTATGGAACTCCCTCGCGGATTACAACTGTGTGCCGGTCCGAGATTCGAAATCTGGACCTTTGCCTTTCACGGGCAAGTGTTTTACATACTGAACTACCCAAGCGCAGCTCAGATCCGTCCTCACAGCTTTACTTCCACCAGTACCTCGTCTCCTACCTTCCAGACTTCACAGAAATTTTCCTGCGAAAGGTAAAGGCAAGTTCAAGTCTCGGTCCGGCACACAGTTTTAATCTGACAAGAAGTTTCGTGTTCCTATTGATTCCTGGATTTTATCATCAGCTAACAAATAGAACTGTGTGTCCCTTCCAGATATCCAAGAAAAAATATCTGTTACCACATGCCATCCTTGCAGCTCGAATCTATCATTTAACGATTTCTCTTGTTCAGAAAGAATATTATCTACTTTATGAGATAGCTATTGAACAGTTCAGATAGGACAGTTTCTTCTTTTTTAAACCTCATTTACTTCATCTGATAGCTTCTGCTCAGTCTCCGGTCTTCCAAAGCATGCTAATTTTAAAGTCACTATATCATCAGATAATTCGTTTTCTAAAGCGTCGTACCTTGACGAAAATGTTCCTATTTCTAACAAGGTTTCGCTGTGTTTCTTAACTATTTCCTTCCTTAAACAGCGTGAAATCTCGTACTTTGCTGTAGACATCACTACTCGTGCCTCTGAAATTTCTCTTACGTGATTCATTAGATCAGACATCGTAGAAGACATTAGTTCCAGTTTTTGAAATAGAACTGCTAATGGATCTGTCAGTTGGTTTTCCTGAACGGCCGCTACTGCTGCCTCATGGCTCTATATAAGTGCTTTATCTTCGGTAGGATCCATGTTTAATATCTGCACTCTTGGCTTTACCATACTCTGCATTTAACAACGTTTTCATTAAAATAATAACTTTTTCCTGGATTGAAGTAATGAATTACAAAGTTATAAGCGCTATACGTTGACTTTTAACAATGGTGTTTGCATCACATAATGGCTACAAGGAAAAGCAACCTAATATCGCCTAATGTAATTACTGTACAGATGGACGGATTTCACTATTTCACTACACCAGATTCCTGAAAACTGCATAAAGCTGCTATTAACCTACTATGAAACCGCTCAGCTGAATTCTGAGCTGCTTTGATTGGGTACTCGATACAAGCAAGCCCGTACAAAAACGTATAAATTGTAACTTGTGTTTACTGCCCTCGTGATGAGTATCCATCTCCTGTCGTTATCAGACTGGTTTTAGTTTTTATATTGGTTTGTCTCTTTTCTTTCTCCAGTTAGACTCAGACAGTACACATTTCATGGAACGAAGCATATTGCAGGTACTTTAGGACATCAATAAGCATATAATCATAAGAAGTGCTGTCACGTTAGCCTGTTATAATAATGTCATGCACTGTTAAGCAAAATACATGATAGTATTTTTACGTGTTCTGTCTGATGGTACGCAACACAATGCAAATTGAAATTTGTGGTATGCAAAGGAAAACTTTAATCCTTGAAAACTATCCCGGAATTGCTGGTTCTCAAATTCTCCGTTATAAAAAAAGGTCATATACCGATTTAACAATAAGAGCAACCAGGCAGAAACCAAAATTATCACATATTATACTGTACTGCTTTCACTTCTTCCATGCTCCGACAGCTAAAGACCATTTACTTAATTATTCCATTTAGGTATCAAGGATTGAAGTTGGTTTACTTTAGTTAATCATTCCATTTATTAGGTAAGCGCACAATACGTCACCAATACCTTTTCCTTCGTAATGAGACAGTCCAAGACTATCTGCCAAAATGGCTTTCTGTAACGGATGACAATCCTTTTATTAAGTATTACTTTAGCGAGTAGAATATGGAACGGCGTCGACTTCTGGATTCTTAAGAGATCTCAGTAAGACGTAAAAACGGTCTAAATAAGATACATTACACAAGCGAAATTCAGGAAGACCTGGAGAGGATCGGCGCTTGGTACAGGGATCGGCAGTTGACCCAGAACGTATTACGAGTAAATAAACAGACAGACTATGGTAGGATCACTCGAGTGCCAAACAATCACTGGAAGCAGCCACATCGATTAAAATACAGGAGAGTATGACTAGTGAAAGATGCTACAAGAGAAGAGAAGCCTTGGACATTCCTAGAGAGTACGTTCCTACAAGATTAAGTCAATACATTACTTCTTCCTACGTGCATCTCGCGAAAGAGAGATACGAGATCACACGGAGACAGGCTACCAACGGTCCTTCATTCGCAACTGGAACAGGAAAGGCGGCAAGTGACAATGGCAAACAAACTACTCTCTGCAACACGCCACAAGGCAGCTTGTGAAACGTAAATGTATATATGGACGTGGAAGCTGTACGCTGAATACCAACAGATGAGGTCCCTTCAGGTTTTCTGTCGTTTCCCTGAATCTATTACAACGACTGCCCAGACGTCACAGTATGAGAATACTAAAAATATGCTGAAACCATACGAGTCTACGAATTATCATTGTAATACCTGTAAAGAAGAATGGGATAACCATATTGAACTAACGCTTTCTAGACGTACTTTTGGAAACAATGTTTATTCACTAACAAGCCGTTGGCTACGATTGATTCCCTATTAAGTGTGATGCACGGAAAGTGGGCACCTCCATATATGAAAATATAGTTATTGGTAAGTAAGGGACCATTAATAATTGTACGAATGACGCTCATATGGATTCATAAAATTATATTTTTTCCAGTTTTAGTCACAGTTTTACTCCAGTACTTATTGGAACAATGCGTTTCGGAATCATTCTGCCACTAAAAGTACTTAAGTGTGAATTATACATCAGTTTTTGTGTTACTCATTCCTGTGAGGTGCCAGTGGGACTTTGTTCCGAAACATTGTTGGCCCTGTCCAGTAAGTGTTAGTATACACCATTCTCTGTGTTGTCTTATGTAAATTATCTGAAAGAAGATTCAACATCACTTCGCACTTTGTCATAGACGAGTTTATGGTGGAGTGGCTAGAGCATACAAAAGGTTCTTGAACTGGTGAGATAATACATACACGCATAAAGATGTTTTTTTATACAGGCACATTTACATCGTGGCACACGTTATATAATGTGACTTTCAGTAGATATTAAAGGAAGCTTCCTCGAAAACTATTAATAGGATAAGTTCCCACCAAGTATCTTTAGCATTGCTGGACAAGATTTCGTTTAGTCTCTTTATAATTTTTGGAAGAATCATTCAGTATTGCTGAAGTTTTTAAGGGAATTTACATTGTCACTTTGTAACCTATCTCTGAGCAATCTTGTTTCCATAAATTTTTGTTTACCTATTGAGATGTTGTTGCAAATATATATATATATATATATATATATATATATATATATATATATATATATATATATATATATATATATATATATATATTGAAATGTTAGACAAAGAACTTGATTAACGACATCGAAAGACTTGTAAAGAAGACACTCATAGTGTGGCACTTTTTGATATTTCTAGTTAAGTATTAATGAAAAATAAACTGGAAGTCAGTTAAATCCGAGGATCACACCTGCCGAGGAGCGAAGAATCACATACAGAAATCACATACAGATGTGGTGAATAGTTCGGAATAATCAAGGATCTCGGAAGTACTAAGAAAAAAAGATAAACCGTAATCACGAACAATTTCGCGTACAGTAGTTAAAAAAATGTAATTAGAAAAAAACCTGAAACCGAGGATATGCCTTAAAACTGGTTAGCAAGAAGATGAAAGAGGTAAACTCTTCCACAACATGAAATCAGACCTTAGCGCGTTGGAGTCACAACTCGTTTGCTGAAAAAACCAACTAAAAATTCCCATTTTAAATAGCAGAGCAATTAAACAACGAACAGTAGAGTAATAATGCAGTGAACCTGCAAGGAAGAGAATAGACGACATATTCAATGAGAACCCCATTTCATTTGTACCATCTACTAAATAAGAAAAGGACAAGGCTGTGAATTCGCTGGAAATGAAGCAGACAGCCATACAGAAATGTGTGTTTTCGGAATTTATAAACCACATGGACAACCCTGTTCGAGATTAGCTTGCACTGAAATTTTGAGATTATAGCAAATCTTAAGGCACTTTCAACTACTCGAAATAATTTTCGTCCCAAATTCGGGGAGATCCTGTGAAGACCAATCAAGTCACCGCCCAATAACGATCTGAATATTGCGTGATACACTGCTCGTGTTGGCTATCTACACTGGTGTGCAAAACGCAAGAACGAAACTAACTTTAGAATGGCGTATCACCGCCAAGTAACACAGCCCGATGAAATCTTGACTATGCGTGGAAAGAACTGCTGCAGTATAGTACAGAAGGTAACAGAAACTGATGCTCAGTGAGACGAACAGAAATGACACTTTTGTTCAAAGACATAATTACCCTGAAGTCACCGTGACTTATGATACATTCGTTCGGTACATTGACCTAGGTTTCGACACCTACTAAGGGTGTAGTCATCAGAATGAAAATGTATGAAACCGTAAAATAACATTGCGCGAAAGCAATAGTCAGAATTTAGAGCAGCTATGCTCAAGTCAAAAATAAAATAAAACACGTTCCAGCCTTGTCAATTATATCCAGCTAGGAACAATATCTGACAGCAACTACCTTATCGAGAAGGAAGTTACAGTAATTAGTATGACTGAGATTATGTTGTTCGTCCAGTTGATCTGAAGTGACGTTTCAGGGTAAGTTTATTTATTTATATTTTTGGAAGAGTGAAGTGTTTTCAAATAATAGTGATTATTTAATCATACTAATCATTCAGGACAATAAATATAGCTTTTTTATCATCCATTCAATAGTTCGGGAGGTTACCATTTAAAAAGACCGTAAATAGGACACTGTAAGTCTACAAATAGTTTGTTTCTAGAGGCTTTTTCAGTGCGTTTAAAATAAGGGCAATGCTTCAGAACATAGACTCCTTGGAACAATAGTTTAAGAGCAGAAACGTGAACTCAGAAGCTAATATTTCTTGAGAGAAGCGATGGATGTGTCTGAAGACTCGACAGAGGAACTGTCAATTCTGGAGTCTGATTCCATCAAAACTTTCAGGATTGCTTCTGACAGAGCAACTGAACTTTTTCAGCAGCTGGGCATCTCAGTCTTGGTTCCCTTGGTGGTTAAGATCTAAAAGAACAGACCAAACTATTTGTTCCGTAACCGAAATCTTGAAGAGTACTAACGAGAGGCGGTCTTTATTCCAATTTCTGATTGTTTTATAGTCAAATTTTACAGAATATAACAAAATGCTGTCTGGATTTTCTTTACTGTTCCCGATTTCAGCCAGAGAAGTATTCTTAAATACGAAGAACGAGAAGAGTTTGAGCCCTTAATTGAATTCTACTTTGTAGATATGAAATCTGTAGTTGAAGACGTTCTTTTTGAGTTACATTTATGGAGGACGAAATCCTTGAAAGAAGATTTTAGACCTTCGTCTGCCACGAAAGCACTAAAATAACCCAACAAAGACACGTATCTAAATACCATAACCTTAACACATTGGCCACATTTTCTGTAGCTACATATACAGCAGAGAGGTCATGTCAACTTTAAAGAGAATAAAGTCATACCTACGGAATTCAACAGGAACGGCAAGTTTTAATGTTTATTGTCTCAGATTAAATAATATAAGGATTATTAGATTATTATTTATTAATATTTACAAGTTCTAGAAATAAATAATTTATATTGCTGTATCAGTTGACTTAAGTTGATAATTCTGTTTTTATCGTTTCAGAGAAAACTATATTGATTACCCCTCTCGTCCATCAATCGTTCCACTGGAGGTGACAGCACCTCGCTAGAACAAAGAAGAAACTGGATATGTCAATACAGGCAAGATGCATATTATTTCGTCGTAGTTTTGCTTCACTTTTAATTATTTCAAGCCGTAATTGTTTATTTATTCATATGTAGAACAATACACACGGTCCCAGACATATCAATGTGATCACCGCCTACGTTCAACATCAACGCGCAATAACTACTCACAGACGGCAGGTAGTAGCACTGGCGGTGGAGGGTATATAAATCCTGTCGGGGAGGGCGCGACAACTGCAGTCGTTATCGTAATGTGGATACGGAGCGATAATCTGACGTCGAAAAGGATAAGATCATTGGCCTCCAGGCAAGACTAGAAGTATGTTTGTAAACTGTTAAAGTATAGTGTGCATGGCAAAATAGCGCTATCCAAAATTGACACCGATGCTACAGTGATGCACCACAGGCCATATATTACAGGGGCTGCGGAGGAGTGTACGGCGGAATATATATGCAACTGTTAAGTGACTGACCATCCAGATGAACGAAAGGGTGACCAGCAACGTCTCCCTAACGACCGTTCAGTGAACATTGCTGCGTATGGGCCTCTGCAAAAGTCACCTGGTTCATGCACCCATGCTGACTGCTCTTCGTCAGCGACGAAGGCTGGAATTTGCACGCCAATGCCACAGTTTGTAGTGTAACGACGTAAGTTTCTTATAAATGATTTTCTTTCGACATATGACCATGTGTGGACTTCGTCACCTACGTCAGTTACAACCCACTTCAAAATTATTTATATTCTTTTTAAATTGTCTCAGAATGGTTCTTGAACGAAACTGTAAAACATCATTTGAGTCGTATGCACAGAATTACGTCACTCGGGCCAATTGGTTTACGTAAACTTTTTCAATTTTAGATGCCGTTTGTTTCTCCTCAGAAATTATATTGATACACGTTATCTGATTTAATCGATATTAGAACCACATTGAACAAACGTTTTGAGATTCAAAGTCGCGATGAACGCTGTCAAAATTCAATAATCTTGTCAAATATATTATTAATTCATTCACATAATTCTTCATAAATAAATCCTCGGAACACGTATTTCAACTTTAGTAGCATCCACTAGTTTATTATCTTCCTACATACAGACGTGAACCTGAGCCTTGACGAGACAAAACTAACATTTTCAATAAGATTAAACTTCCTATGATATCATTGTTGTACAAAACATTACAAATTCTCATTTATTTGATTTTTAGAAGCACGACGCAACAACTCGGTTTCAGGATCTTCTGTTGCTCTTTGGCTGTCGACCCGCGACGTATAGTGGCCAGCAATTTTCTCTCTGGTCCCGGCAGCGAAGATGCTGTCTCCGTTCGTTGCGCCGCCCTCTCCGTACATGAAACATAAAAAATAAATACAAAAACTTTAGACAATCTACAACCATTACAAATATTACAAAAATACATAAAAAAACTAAATTAAACTTATATTCACCTGCAAACTGGGCTGACACGGGTGAATGGGTGACGCTTCAATTTCGCGTCCCACTACATACCCCACCCACAAGCGCAGTTTGTCAGGTTTTAACCGAAAATAAAACTTTTTCTATATACCATATTTAACTGTTAATACATTTTCCTCACATTTTACGTAATCTAGAGTTCTTGCTCTTAGATAGATTTAATCCTTTTACTACGATATTGTTGTGGCTATTTGTCATTTACTCTTAATTGTGCTATTATGGTAATTCATAACCGAATATATGGAGATTACTCCTTTTCATTTAATAGTTGCTAGTAAATACTAATTTAGTACGTTCTTTAACGTTTTACATTAGGACAGAGCGTTCAAATTGTGATAGATTAGTTTCAGTTTTATTCATTTATTAGAGTTATTCTTTCCAAAAATGTATATTACTAATAAGTTTCTCACAGTAACTAATAGTACTATTTACTTTATGTCATTCTTTTCCCTAGTGCCCTATTTATGCCTGAGGTCAAGAAGAAATCAAGCAAACTTTCTTTAGAATCTCGGCACGGCTTTCTTTACCTTCGGACACACTGTTGGGTAATGGCAATTTATTTAGGAGAACCAAGCGAGGGAGCCCCGTTTGGTGTGTTCTATATTAACACTATTACAAATCTCTATTAACGGCACTCTGCTATGTTCTCGTGAGCCATATAGCTCTGGACGCCCATGGTCCCTAAAATTATTAACCATCCCCTTTGGTTCCTACTATCCGAGTAAATATAAAAATATACAAAATTCCTTCTGACCTAATAACAAAATTTCTTCCATATAAATCCCCTTTTAGTTATCTTTCTCTTTTTGAAGTACCGGTAGATTATTCGAGGACACTTGTTTAAGCTTCCTGTCATTTCTTTAAAATAACACGTAACTATCACGAAAAACTTCACATGAATAAACTATGAACGCTCTTCCGTATGTAACATATACTAAATATTAACTTATTTAGGAATGAAGGGTTTCATTTGATCGACACTATATAATCCTTTAATGAGACCTGATGAAGGTTCCATAAGAAGTAACGCTTTGGGATGTACAATCTTATGCACAACATATGGACCTTCAAAGATAAAGAAGAATTTTTTACATTCCTTATTGATCTTCGAACTTTTAGGATGAGATCGTACTAATACAAGATCTTCCTTTTCTCGTTCGGATAGACAATTCGTAGAATAACATTTTTCTTTCCTTTACATAATACGGTAACCTACTAATTAGGACTCGTACTAGGTGACTTTCAATAATTGGTTCTCCAATTAATTTATCACGGTTTAAAGGCCATTAGAAATAATTCCTATAACCTCCCCACCGTTTAGAATATGGAGGAGGGTCTAACAACTCTAAAGTTAAGTGTTGTTGTTTTCCTCTCGACCAATAATTTTGTTTAAACTGCCTAACAAAATCATCCCAGTCCCTAAATTCAGTTCTATGCAGTACTGCCCATTCCGCAGTTTCTGCTTCTAAATGTCCTATTACAAATTGAATCCGTTTTTCATTACTCCATTTAGGAGATAATGCTGTTTCAAAAGCTTTTATACAGATTATAGGGTGAAGTTCGCCTCCTGGTTTGAATACAGGAAATCGACTTGCTACATTTGAATTTGTCGTTATATCATCCCAACATTCTGCGAGAGACATAGTTGGATTTTGTTTAGTTTGCAGAGACGGAGTTGCATCGGATTGGCTTGCCGTGATTTCTTTATTTATATTGTTGTCGTCCGAGCTAGCAAACACGATGCGACTGTTGTCTCTGATTACGTTATTACTTCTACTACTTGAAATGTTTTCATTATTATCTAAGTCTGATAACCGTTTAGTAATTTCCTGTATTCGCATTTCTGTATTGGATACACGATTAGCTAATATCGATTCTTCACTGTGTTCACGATGTGAACGCCCTGTACCTTCATCAATGTTATTATCTTTGGAAGTCTCAAGGTTACTGCATATTTCGGTAATTAAATATTTCATGTTTTCTATTTCAGTATGATCTTTTTCTACTCGATGAGTTAGTGTCTCTAATTCTACATTATCTATTGAAGAAATCTCTACAGGTCTGGTAGAAACCTCTTTAATAGATTCTAATAATTCTCTACCTACAGTTTCTGTTTGCATAGAAAATTCATCTCGTAACTTATCGTTATTTTTCTCTATTTCATTTACAACTAAGACATTGACATTATCTAGTCTCTCGGTTAAGTCAGTAATAACATTTCGCATGCAAGCTTTTTCCTCACGCGATTCCTGGATATGTTCTCCTAACCTTTTACAATTATCAGCAATCTTATTATTAAGTCCTACTAGTTTTTCCTGCATTTCAACTTTAGAAGCCTCTATTTTATCAATTCTCGGCTGGTTTCATTAAGATGTTCATGTAACCTGTCTGTCGATTTTGTTAGCTCCCCTTTAAGTTCCTCTTTTAATCTAGCAGCAGATTCTTCGTTAGATTGTTTCAATTTAGCGATCGCCCTAAAAAGGGATCTCATGCTCCTATCGGACATAGATTGCTCTTCGTCTTACATTTCACTTCCCGACATTATTGTAAGATATTAACTAGTTACACACGCAGACTTGTAATCAACAACCCTGTAAAAGCAAACTCCCTATGTACAACACTCCACTTCCAACTTGAAACAAACTCACCGGACACTAATATTGTAATTTGTAGTTCTCGGTGATCAGTGTGCTGCTATGGGCTGCAGAAATAACAGCCGTCGATGCAGCCGCTGAGATGCTGCGACCCCGCTTCCGCAACCGGCAGGACGCTGAGTCGAACACCGGAGACGTCACTGGCTGCAACCACGCCCGGCCCACCGTTGACAGGCGAAGCCCTCAGCAACACCTCTAATACCAGCCGGAGGAACGCCCCCCCCCCCCCCCAGCTGACGTACTGGGCCTGTTAGTTTAGGAGAAAAAAGGTTGTTGGGGTTTCCAGCGTTCAGCTGCTGCCCAACAGATGCGCCTTCTCGTAGAATAACTGCGTGACCGTACTGCTTGGCTGCGCTCCGTCAGACGCCCACACCCGCGAAGTCGCCGCTGGCTGGTGAAGGCTCCACGAAGACTCGCGTTGACTTCCGAAGGACTCTTGATGTTTTAATTGTTTCGTACCTGTAATGTCTTAGTTGCACACAAGTCCAGTTTTTAAGGTCGCCACGGTGTAGTGTAACGACGTAAGTTTCTTATAAATGATTTTCTTTCGACATATGACCATGTGTGGACTTCGTCACCTACGTCAGTTACAACCCACTTCAAAATTATTTATATTCTTTTTAAATTGTCTCAGAATGGTTCTCGAACGAAACTGTAAAACATCATTTGAGTCGTATGCACAGAATTACGTCACTCGGGCCAATTGGTTTGCGTAAACTTTTTCAATTTTAGATGTCGTTTGTTTCTCCTCAGAAATTATATTGATACACATTATCTGATTTAATCGATATAAGAACCACATTGAACAAACGTTTTGAGATTCAAAGTCGTGATGAACGCTGTCAAAATTCAACAATCTTGTCAAATATATTATTAATTCGTTCACATAATTCTTCATAAATAAATCCTCGGAACACGTATTTCAACTTTAGTAGCATCCACTAGTTTATTATCTTCCTACATACAGACGTGAACCTGAGCCTTGACGAGACAAAACTAACATTTTCAATAAGATTAAACTTCCTATGATATCATTGTTGTACAAAACATTACAAATTCTCATTTATTTGATTTTTAGAAGCACGACGCAACAACTCGGTTTCAGGATCTTCTGTTGCTCTTTGGCTGTCGACCCGCGACGTATAGTGGCCAGCAATTTTCTCTCTGGTCCCGGCAGCGTAGATGCTGTCTCCGTTCGTTGCGCCGCCCTCTCCGTACATGAAACATAAAAAATAAATACAAAAACTTTAGACAATCCACAACCATTACAAATATTACAAAAATACATAAAAAACTAAATTAAACTTATATTCACCTGCAAACTGGGCTGACACTGGTGAATGGGTGACGCTTCAATTTCGCGTCCCACTACAAGCTGGACAAACACTGAGTAGCGGCAGGTGGCCTTTTATGATGA
This sequence comes from Schistocerca nitens, assembly GCF_023898315.1. Classification (NCBI taxonomy): domain Eukaryota; kingdom Metazoa; phylum Arthropoda; class Insecta; order Orthoptera; family Acrididae; genus Schistocerca; species Schistocerca nitens. The sequence continues at coordinate 527,283,875 of NC_064619.1, read as the reverse complement.
ATCGTGTTTTATACTCCATCGGACAGAAAGCAAAAAACATGCAATAATCATCCGAAAGTTCCAGGTAGGAGGAGCGAATGTTTTTGTGATACTGGCTGATATCATTTTAGACGGCACAGTGGAGCAACAGAAGTTTGCCTCTATGCTTGGGGAAGGTGTCCACCCCTACATACAGTATGTTTTCACACAGCACGATAGGCTCTACCAGCAGATGTTATAATTTCTCTTCCAGTTGACGATGTTATAATTTTTCTTCCAGGTGACGATGGCTGAAATAACCGAAAACGGCCAAGAATAAGTTTAATATATAGAGCTGTCGGTAGATAAAAATGCTTTTCCATATATATCTCACAGCTGTAGATAATTACGTACACGAATTTGTAATCCTCAGATTTAAACCGAACCTAGATCGGATGTTGGCGCGATGGATCCTGGACCTAGCGCTGCTGGCCACGGCACTGGAGTCGGCGCGGCTCCACATCCCTGTCCGTACCTTCTAGAACCTCACCGACTCTTTTGTTGCATGTCTCTCAATAGTCCGTGCTGCAAAATGTGGCTATTCAGGCGTTGACTAGCGGTCACATTAATGTGACTGCACACTGTACTTGATGTAGGTGTCATACATACAACGCACAGGGCTTTTTATATGTAGCTGTGAAAAACTTTTTAGAAATACGAGGGGGGACCCAATAGAAACCGAATTGTTGTCATAAAAAATTTATTGATGAACATTTTTACAAAATTACTTCAGTCACCTTTAAAATACTCTCTGTTACATGCGATGCACTTGTCAAGTCTCTTTTTCCACTGTTGGAAGCATGTCTGCAACTCTTCAATTTTGATATTGTCCAGTGCCCTTTGCGAAGCTGTTTTTACCGCCTCCACATCGTCATAACGCTCCCCTTTCAGCGTTTTTTTCATTCGTGGAAATAGGAAAAAGTCGCACAGGGCTAGGTCCGGCGAATACGGAGCGTGGGTAACGACAGACCACCTCTGAGATGCCAAATAGTGGGTCACTCGTAAGGGCGTGTGTGCTGGAGCGTTGTCGTGATGCAGAAACCACTCACCTGATCGCCAAAGTTCCGGGCGTTTCCTCCTCACATCCTCTCGCAGACGCCTTAAAACACCCAAGCAAAAGTGCTGGTTAACAGTCTGGCCAGGGGGTACGAATTCTCGATGTACAATTCCACGAACATCAAAAAAGACAATGATCATCATCTTCACATTTGATCTCACTTGTCTTGCCTTTTTTTTTGGTCTGGGAGAATTGGGAGTCCTCCACTGGCTTGACGCTTGCTTGTTTTCGGGGTCCTACCCGTAACACCAACTCTCATGACGTTGTTCAAGAAGTTTGGATCACGTGCAATCTCTGTTTTCAAGTCCTGACACACATTCATGCGGATGGATTTTGCTCCTGTGTGAGAAGGCGCGAAACAAATTTAGCAGCAACATGTCTCATGTGCAAATCCTCACTCAAAATCAGCTGGCACGACCTCCAACTGATTCCTGTCTCTGCTTAAATTTGGTCGATCGTTTGGCGACGATTCTCGTTGATCTTTTGGCGGACCTTTTCAATGTTCTCCTCATTTCGCGATGTTGAAGGGCGTCCAGAACGAGCTTTGTCTTCAACACACATCTCACCACGTTTAAAGCGCCCAAACCACTCGAAAACCTGTGTGCGGCTCATAGCGTCCTCCTGGAAAGCTTCCTGAAGCATTTGGTGTGTCTCCGATGCAGTTTTTTAAGCAGGAAAAAATTTCCACACACACTCTTTGTTCTTTTAAAGTTGCCATAACGACTTCGCAGAGGTAACCCGCCAACCGTTAGAGAAACACAATACCACACGTCCACGTTCAGCTCTACACTGACGCCGTCTGCACAGCTGTTTCATGAAGGTCTCTACTAACACCATCTAGCGTGACAACGCTGCACTACGTCTACGAGTGGCAGCGCCCTCGGAATCCGGTTTCTTATGGGTCCTCCTTCGCATTCATTCTCAGGCTGACTAATTATCTCCTCCTTTATTCGGGTTCGTACCACGTTTCGCAAAGTACTCTCTTTCCAGATTAACCAACTGAGAAAGAGAGTATTTGAAGCAAGGTGTTGCATGACGTTCAGTTTATAGACGCTAAATATTCGCGATTTACATTAACAGTAATAAGCGACGGAATATTTCTACTCCACTGGTTTCATCTCCATTCATTTGTTTCTGTGACAGTTCCGTTCCGTTATCGAGCCATCTGAACACCCGTCGAACGGCTCCTGCACGTCGTGCATGTGCCGCTGGAGAAACATGCACTGTTCTACTAAGGAGGCGTCCTGGCGGCGTGGCTTTCAGAGAGTGGTCTTGCCTGTCGAGTGGTCAGCAACAAAATGTCGTCTGTCATCACGCCGGTGGCACATGGGTTGAGTGTATCACGTGACTCAATCTCCCGACGAGATGCTCTTACCAACAAGATCTGCTGCCACCATGTTAACCTGGGTCGGTGTCAACTCAGTTTGTCTTACATGAAATGGGGCTCAAGTGTATTGTAATTTTTGCTTGCTTGTTGTATATGGACATCCTATGAACTTTGCTTTTGACGAGCCAAAAGTGATTGTGTTCTTTATTTGTACAAATGTTTTCTATCCATTAGTGACTTGACAGCTTCTGTGTTATGTTACATTACCTTTTGAATGGCAGTAGTTGTGTTTTTTCCTAAGCCCATCTGTGATAATTGGTAGCCATCCTTATTCTTAATGTTTTGAGTACTGAGTATTTCGGGTTGCCCTAGTTTGAACATATGTGCTTCTTAAAACCTATGGTGACAACTGTTTCAGGGTTTTATTTTATTTTATTTATTTATTTTTTGAATGATCTAACTGGCTTTGAAATAATAATGCACATTATGTAATTGTCTTAAAAGAGATCTGAGATTTTACAGTATTTTAATGGGGCATTGTCAACTGGCTAGTGTGAGAATTCAGTTTGATAGATTTCTGTATAAGTAATTCTATTCGGCACTTTCTTTTAATGGTTGTGTTTTAACGTAGCTATAAGAACTGTATTGTATTGTGTGCTTAACTGTGAAGGGTGGGAGGGAGGGGGAGTGGTATCTTGATTTTGATTTGTCAGATCCTATGTGATTAATAAAAAGTATTTTCTGAATGTTGTTGTACACCTCTCAACTCAGTAACACCACTCCTAACTACTACCACAGTATTTTCAATATATCCAACATGAGTTCCAATCCTCAGCGTTGAAACAGTTTATGAAAATTTAGCTGCTGGTATTTTGCAACACGGGTGCTGGTATGAATGAACATCTTGCTCTTGAACAGAACTGAATCCCCCCTCCCCGTCCTAAGAAGAAAATAATAATTACTCCTCTGGAATTTATAGTATCATGTGATGCGCTGAAGAATGCTCTCAGGTGCATTTTGAGCGACTAGGTCACTGGAAGAAAGCACACTATCTCTTTTGCATTGAGACAACTGTATAGAGCTGACAGAAATTATTCTACTACGGAGAGGGAGAAATTTAGTCTTTATGGGAGAAAATTTAAAGTAGTGACTGTTCAAGCTGCTTTGCAGCGGCTGCTAGGTTTGAAGAATCCGTCCAGTACACTGATGAGATGGGCATTAAAGCTCAGTGAATTCGAGTATGAAGTAATACACAAACTAGGGAAGAAACACAGAAAAACAGACACATTAAGCAGGAATGTAGTTGTGATACCAACACTGTGTAAATAACTTGCTGGGTGGCAAGCAGTGCAGGGCACTGATGAAGAATGTAAGTGATACAATAAGCAAGAGCAGTTCAGCCTGTGTGATAGGTTGTTAGGTAAGGAGACAAGATTATAATCATATGTGGTAGTATTAGTGAGGGTAAGGGAAGAAACGCTTAAGTAGATGCATGATCACATTTTGTCCACCCATGGTGGTTGCAGAGCAATGAACTGGATAATGGCACAGAATTATTGGCGGAAAGGGAGAAATGTGATGTTGATCACTACATCAAGAATCATCTGCAGTGGGCACAATGTGCAGAGCTGAGTCAAAAACACGTGTTGTTGCAGAGATTGTCAGAAGAGATGGAACGATTTTTGATGCCTGGGGTGGATATGATAGAGCCGTTTAGCCGACCTCCGACAGGAATAGTTTTGTGTTGACTATAAAAGTCCATTTCTCTCGTTACATCGAGATGTTGCCAATAACGGACTAGCAGGCAATTGCAGTCCTCCAAGCATTGGTGAATAAATGAGTACTGACGTTTGTGGTGCCAGAGAAAATAGTAATGTATCAAGGGACAAACATCATGTTGGAGATGATGAAGGAGTTATGTCAGCCATTGATACTGAAGAAATTAAAAACTAGCCCACTTCATCCTCCGTCGAATGGAGGGACAGAGTGAGTTCATCAAACAGTGAGGAGGATGCTCAGTTATTACAACTTCCACCACAGGGACTGGAGTACATATGTACGTTTTGTGATGAGTGCGTATAATTCGAAAGTGCACACTAGCATGTGACTGTCGCCATTCAAGGCAACGTGTGGTACAAAGATGCCATCAGCATTTGCTATGAATTAGCAAAAAGGGAGCAGGAATGGAGAGTCAGTCTGACAGTTTGCGAGAACTGCGAAAGACGTTTGGAAGAGGAGGGCCATTGGCTGATGTTGCCAAGTCCTTACTACACCAAAAGCAAAACCAAAGAAGGTTATGACATGATACCAGTTCCCATACCAAGTGATTGGAACCATGTCATGTGAAGGTACAGTTACCAAAGAAGTCAACGATTATATATACTGGATGCTTATGATCATTAAAGGGTGTGCCATAGTCGGTACCAGGAAGACTATCAGTAGCACCAAAGAAGAAAGCACAGAATAGTGTGCAACAGGAGGAGGAGGTGGAGGAGGAGGAGATGGAGGATCATGTATCTTGTATACCATATTCATTAAGGGCAAGAAGGTAGTCAATGTTTATTGTTTATCTAGGGATATTTCTGTAGGATATTAAAGTAGTGTTGGGCTTGACTGTATGCACGTGTTAGGGGAAGGATTATCTTTAGTTACTGTGTGAGAGATGCCGACCAGGGACAACAGGCTTCTGGGATAATGGTCTCCAGCCTCAGGCTGCTATCCGCCAAGGGCGTGGAAGGAAGAATGCTAGTCTTTGTGGTACTATACTTCTTTGCCAGGGAAGGGGGGGGGGAGGGGGGAACAGGGACACTGTAGGAGCATCACCTGGATTGAGGAGATTTGTTTTACAGGCAGCAGGATGTAGTATTGTATAGTCACAGATGGATATTAAGTTTGATACTTAACGTACAGGAACTAGGAAACGAAATGAGGATATTGTAAGAGGTATTCTTGGGTTTACAGCAGTTAGTGAGCAGCAGTGAAGTATCTAGGGAGATGTCCGAGGAACAAGAAGTTGCAAGTAGCATATTGGTGATTGAGGGCCGAAATACAAGAAGTGGTATGTGTGGCTCTGTGGAAGAAGAAGAAGAGGGGATGGATGGACACTGGAGGAAGGATACTCAAGACAATACTGCTGCGGTGGAAGCAGATGACTTGAGTGAGCTAAATATGACAGCAGGAGTTGCGAGAGAGTTGACACTGAAAGCAACAGAGCTATCGTACAGTGACATTCCATACGGACTGTGAGATTGAAGAGTGGGGTTTTCAGCAACACATGTGTGCTTTGACAGCTAACTGGGCAAGTACTTAATTACACCAGACCATTAGCTAGCATTCTAAACCAGTATTTAGTGGCAGTTCAAGCACTCATGAAAGTACTGGATGTGAGAATAACTCTAACAACTTTTGCAATAACTAGAGGATATGTATATGCAGACTGAAGCGCAAATAAAAATTTGTTCCTTGCCTAGGATTCGAAGCCCCGTCTCCTGCTCGCTAAGCTGATACGCTAATTAATACGCCACCCTGGCACAATGGCTTTGTCTAACTTCACGGATTACCATAGCATGCCTCCGTCAATCCAAATTCCAATCACGTCTCATCCCGCTTGGTATTCTCTCTAACTTCAAACAGCATTGCAGAGGTTCTCCAACTTTATTGGAACAGCACCTCAGCTTCGAGTGATTTCCCTAAATCGCTCCAGGCAAATGCCGGTATGGTTCCTTTGAAAGGGCACGGCCGACTTCCTTACCCATCCTTCCCTAATCCGACGAGACCGATGACCTCGCTGCCTGGTCTCCTTCTCCAACAACCCAAACCCAACCAACAATCAGCTTCGAACGAAATGCGGGATCCTGCCCGAAACCCAGCCATAGGTACTTTAATCAAGTGAACTCATGTCTCCTGCTCAGGAGTAGGAGACCTGAATTCTGGCCTTAGTCCAAATTTTCATTTTTCGCTTTAGTCTCTTGGACACATCACTAGGGAATAGTGTCTGGGTCGCAAGAGCGGAGTTAACGAGGTTGTAGGAGGCCATTCACCAGGCACTGCACGGGACTTGAGTCCTGTGCTATTGTCACCTGACCGATATATGAAGAGTTTGAGAGAGGTGCAAAAAGAGCTACCAGCAAAACTACAGGTCAGAGCCTAATAGCCAGAACCTGCCTTTCATGGAGGAACTACGCAGGTAAGAACAGATAGTGCGCAGTTGTACATATCAGTGAAAGTGCTAGCGGTGCACAAACACACTTTATTCAGATATTATACGGTACACACCTATCCAGTAAGATTAGAAACAGTGAGGAAGTTTCTGCAGATAAAAGAGAGTGGTGTGTTACTAATAAGATGAGGAACAGCGTGCCATAATGACTGAAGAAGAACTAAAGCAATATCAAAGTGGGGTGGTCCCCATATGTCTTACTCATGAGGTCTAGATGAGATGGGAGGAAATACATGGGCCATTGAAATTTTTAGGGGCAAGGCATGGGGTCAGCCATGCTGAAAAGAGATAATGGAACCGAGGCCATACTTTCAGCGAGTTGTACAATGATGTAATGTTAGTGGCGACTTGTTATGACAGGGGAAGCTCGTTGGAGAGAGAAGCATGGAGCTAAGAGGCAGTTGGTGATTACTTAATGAAACGATGTGTGATATTATAGGATCAACGTTTCGTTTAACAGCTACTATGATGGTAGTAACTCACTTAGACATAACTCAACCACAGCTGTACATTCTGGACAAGCCCTTGGATAAGTTTGCTAAACAAAACCTCACTTTCATAAAATGACACTTGGGAACCAAGTGTAATTCATTCTCTGAATCAGATGGCAGCCCCACAGGAGGTGTGGATCTTTGGTGACCAGCTAAAACAGCATTCTGAACAGTATTTGGATGGTAGATAATGTGTTACTGTGACCTCGAGTGTAGCAGTGACTCTGATTTATTTTTGCATAGCCTTTACTCACTTGAGATGGAGAGCCGCTCAGTAACCCAGTCTGGTCGCAGTGGACTGGATACCACGTGGATGAGATGGAGAATATTCTGTAAAAGATGAATTTGTTATTAACTTAACAATGATAAGAAGTATGGAGAGAGCCATGTAATAAGCTAACAAGTGCAGTGGACATGGGTTCAGATATTCGGTGCCACCAGCTGGAGTCATGGGTTCAAGACCGAGATGGGCAGCGGCCTCTCACACTAAGTTCACCCTGAGGACGCAGAGCAGCATATCTACTGTATACGCCAGTCGCCACCAAACTCCCATCAGGAGGTAGGGTGTGCATAAGGAGTTACAAGGAAGCAGCCATAAAGTCTAATGTGGTATAAGAAATGTGCAGTATTTAAGACTGATAGCGTATCATGATCTTGGGAGCATGTTAATTGTTTTGTAAATCTGTGGTAGAAGTGGCTCACGATGGGGAAGCCGTCCTAAGCAAGACCTGAGGGTCACCGTCTTTTTCCTGGAGAGGCAATGTAGCGCCGCTACCTGGCCTTAGGTGAAATTAGTAAGAACCTGCTGTGGAGTGTAGCGTTAGCTACTTTTGGGTAGTTAGTGCAGCAACGAGTATGTTATAGCAACCCATACACGAAAGGATTGCAATACAGGCTAGCCGCGCTCTGCAAAACCTGCACTGCACTGCGGTAATACTGGGGAGGGGCTGGATGGTGTCACTGTACGAGGGTTGGAACTATATTATGAACTACGTGATTAGGAGCTGTCCAATAGTGCAACAAATACGACCCAGAGCAGTATAAATAGCTGTGAATTTTGAGACTGGGGGTTTTGAAGCCCAACTGTACTATCAATACGTTAGGGCTACGCTAGACAATGAGGTAACAGGGCGCTTAAAGCTTCAGTAATGGGTTCAAGACAGAGATGGGTCAGCAACCCCTCACACTAAGACCTTCCTTGGTGTCATAGTGCAGCAGACCTGCCCTCTTTGCCAGCAACAACCAGACTCCATCCAGGAGGCAGCTGGGTGTGCATCTGCATCGCTGTCATCCCTCATCACCGAAGAAGACGCGAGCCACACCTGTGTCGCCCGAGGATAGCTGGTCAGCATCAGTGGTTCACCATGTCAAGAAGAAGGAGCACATCACAGAGGTTAGAACCTTGGCCTACTGACTGGCCGCCGTCTCGCTTCCGAGATCTGGTGCCGGCATTGCAGAGCGCCAATGCATTTAGACTCCATATGGTATGGGAGCCAGCTACGTGCTGTCTCAAGACTGATGTAGCAGTGGGGCATGCCAGCCTAACATTGACGATAGAGGAATTCTGTTATTAAGTGCAATAATGTGTTTCTTCGCCCCACAGTCCGTCACTGGGCCCCATCGGCCCAACGCTGAGCCTCACCCTCGGCCATCCAGCCCATACACAACCTAAATGAGTCAATGTGCATTATAACTGGAACGCTGTAATTCACACTGACACCTTGGCTCCAAGCCCTTGCTGACTTCCCTCAAACAGACCCGAGATAACCATAGGCTATCATTCAATAATGGAACGATTTTCGCACTCTGATAGTCTCAAGAGCACTTCCAGTCCACATCAAACTTGATAAAATTTCATGCTCCCACCTGCTGTCCCGCAGACCTGAGTAGGAAGACAATATTCTGTTGAAACGTCAAACCTTTATCCTGCAGAAAACAAGGAGGGTTCCCACCGAAACTGATACGAAGACAGCACTCTACCAGCTCCTGGCTCCCAACTACCATCTATACAGGACCCGAACAGGCCATGCCCTAAATACACTCCTGGAAATGGAAAAAAGAACACATTGACACCGGTGTGTCAGACCCACCATACTTGCTCCGGACACTGCGAGAGGGCTGTACAAGCAATGATCACACGCACGGCACAGCGGACACACCAGGACCCGCGGTGTTGGCCGTCGAATGGCGCTAGCTGCGCAGCATTTGTGCACCGCCGCCGTCAGTGTCAGCCAGTTTGCCGTGGCATACGGAGCTCCATCGCAGTCTTTAACACTGGTAGCATGCCGCGACAGCGTGGACGTGAACCGTATGTGCAGTTGACGGACTTTGAGCGAGGGCGTATAGTGGGCATGCGGGAGGCCGGGTGGACGTACCGCCGAATTGCTCAACACGTGGGGCGTGAGGTCTCCACAGTACATCGATGTTGTCGCCAGTGGTCGGCGGAAGGTGCACGTGCCCGTCGACCTGGGACCGGACCGCAGCGACGCACGGATGCACGCCAAGACCGTAGGATCCTACGCAGTGCCGTAGGGGACCGCACCGCCACTTCCCAGCAAATTAGGGACACTGTTGCTCCTGGGGTATCGGCGAGGACCATTCGCAAACGTCTCCATGAAGCTGGGCTACGGTCCCGCACACCGTTAGGCCGTCTTCCGCTCACGCCCCAACATCGTGCAGCCCGCCTCCAGTGGTGTCGCGACAGGCGTGAATGGAGGGACGAATGGTGACGTGTCGTCTTCAGCGATGAGAGCCGCTTCTGCCTTGGTGCCAATGATGGTCGTATGCGTGTTTGGCGCCGTGCAGGTGAGCGCCACAATCAGGACTGCATACGACCAAGGCACACAGGGCCAACACCCGGCATCATGGTGTGGGGAGCGATCTCCTACACCGGCCGTTCACCACTGGTGATCGTCGAGGGGACACTGAATAGTGCACGGTACATCCAAACCGTCATCGAACCCATCATTCTACCATTCCTAGACCGGCAAGGGAACTTGCTGTTCCAACAGGACAATGCACGTCCGCATGTATCCCGTGCCACCCAACGTGCTCTAGAAGGTGTAAGTCAACTACCCTGGCCAGCAAGATCTCCGGATCTGTCCCCCATTGAGTATGTTTGGGACTGGATGAAGCGTCGTCTCACGCGGTCTGCACGTCCAGCACGAACGCTGGTCCAACTGAGGCGCCAGGTGGAAATGGCATGGCAAGCCGTTCCACAGGACTACATCCAGCATCTCTACGATCGTCTCCATGGGAGAATAGCAGCCTGCATTGCTGCGAAAGGTGGATATACACTGTACTAGTGCCGACATTGTGCATGCTCTGTTGCCTGTGTCTATGTGCCTGTGGTTCTGTCAGTGTGATCATGTGATGTATCTGACCCCAGGAATGTGTCAATAAAGTTTCCCCTTCCTGGGACAATGAATTCACGGTGTTCTTATTTCAATGTCCAGGAGTGTAGATGAAGCATCGTCGATAGGTTTCTATGAAATAAATGTTCAAATGTGTGAGAATTCCTAAGGGACCAAACTGCTAAGATCATCGGTCCCTAGACTTATACACTACTTAAACAACTTAAACTAACTTATGCTAAGAACAACAAACACACCAATTCTCTCCGGCGGGAAGGGCCACGCAATCCGGCCACTCCACACGGCTCTAGGAAATAGAATGTTGTGCAAAAAGCTACAGCTAAAGCTATTGGATACCGAATACTGATATAGACAAAATTCAATGTAAAAACTATTGTTTTCTTGGAGAGTTTGTTTTGCGTTCATTTATTTGTTGAATTTGAGATATGTAGTTTTTATTTGTAAAATTAGTCATTTATAATGCGTTTTTTCCTTTGTAAAATTTTAATTTGTTGCTTGTAGATCCCAGCTTTCCATATAATAAATAAATAAATAACCTTCACATGAGAAAATTCTTTTTTTTAGCATTTATCATGTGGAAACGTTTTTATTCCATCTACAACTAATTCTCTCCTTTTTCTTCCCCTCAAAATGTCAAGCACAGTATAAAATCCATAGCGATATATGCAGTGGCCGGAGATCAAGATACTTTCTGAGCTGGTTGGGCACCATTTGGTGCTCGAGACAAGGTAACTAACCTGGTTCTTGGTTGTAGCACGTAGTCAACTCTGACCATATTGTGGTTGGATGTATCCGTCCTTCCGGCATTTTCTCCATATCCGTGAAATAACACTTAGGGCAGCATTAATCTACGAGATCACCTCGAACTGGCTTTGCTGAAAGGAATCAGTCGTATCTTTTCATCATCTTTCATGTTCTTACATAACACCCAGCAATTTGGTAGCCTGTTCTACCCCACCCACCCCACCCCATACTGAACTGTGAACCTTGCCGAGGTGTGGTGGTAATTGACTGATGGTAGATAATTGACTGATACAGCATAGCAACATTAGCCGTAAAGGCCTTGGTGTGCTAGCATATGCGAACACCTGAAAGCAAGGGGAAACTACAGCCATGGGTTTTCCTGAGGGCAAAAAGTTTCTCTGTATGGTTGAATGATGATGGCATCATCTCGGAAACAGATTTCGGAGGTAATGTAGTACCCCATTCGGATCTCTAGACTTGGACTATTGAGGAGGATAAGGTCACATACACACAAAAAAAGTTCTAGCGTTTTGTTGGTCGGAGCGGAAAATTAGATCCCTTAAGCAGATAGTGAAATTAGAGAATTTAAAGAAATGTATGTGGATAGAATGAAATTACTTTATTTTACAGGTCCGTCTTGATCACATATTTTTTTTTTTTTTTTTTTTTTTTTTTTTTACATTTCACTATGACCGTTTTCGGCTACTGCCATCTTCAGATCATAAAATATTCTGATGTAGTAGAATATTTTATGATCTGAAGATGTCAATAGCCGAAACCAGTCATAGTGAAATGTAAAAATTTATGTGATCAAGACAGACCTGTAAAATAAAGTGCCAAAAATATGATCACGGACTCATTTTCAGACTTCAATTAGTAGATTGAAATTAGATATGGTGAGAATTAGTGACGTGTAATGGTAGAAAGAATAAGCACGTGAATACAGGTTTATCAACACAAGATCAAAAAAAGGTAATGCAGAAGTAGGTCTAACAGTGAATGGAAATGAGCGTTTGGCGTCATTGGCCGGGAAGGGCCTTGCGGGGCAGGTCCGGCCATCTTGGTGCAGGTCTAATTGCATTTGACGCAACATTGGGCGACCTGCTCCCGGATGTGGATGAAATGATGATGAAGACAGCACAACACCCAGTCCCTGAGCGGAGAAAACTCCCGAACGAGCCGGAAATCGAACTCGGGCCCGTAGGACGGCTATCCGTCACGCTGACCACTCAGCTATCGAGGCGGACTGACAGAGTATAGAAGAATAGGAATGTGGATAAGCTACTATGAGGAGCATAGTGAAACCACTGTCGTAGCAAAGGTAGAAGCGAAGCCAGCACCAACCACAATCGTACAAGTTTATATGCCAACTAGCTCCTCACATGATGATAATGAAAGAATGTATGATGAAACAAAAATACATTAATAATTTTAACTGTGATGGAGGACTGGAATTCACTAGCAGAAAAGGTAGAGAAGAAAAAAAAAATAGTATAAGAGTGCGGTTCAGAGGAAGTGAATCGAAGAGGAACCCACCCGACAGAATTTTGCACATAGAATAATTTTATAATCGTTAAAACTCCTTGTTTAAGAATTAAGTTAGAATCACGAGAAGGTAGGGTGTGGACAAGGAGTTACAAGGAAGCAGCCATAAACGCTAATGTGGTATAAGAAATGTTTAGTATTTAAGGCTGATAGTGTATTATAATCTTGGGAGTATGATAATTGTTTTGTAAATCTGTGGTAGAAGTGGCACACCAGAAGACGAATTGGTAACTTTGAGAAATGGAAAGACAAGACTTCGCAGAAATCCTTGGATGTCACAGAAGATATTAAATTTAATTGACGAGAATGAAAATGCTGTATAAAATGTGGCAAATGAAGCACACGAAAGGGAATAGAGAAGTCTAAAAACTGATGGCAGAAAACCCAAAATGCTAGAAGGATTGGCTAGAGAACAAATGATAGGCTTTAGACATATGTACAAATAAGAGAAATCTGTATGCCGCCTGTGGGATAGTTAACGAGACGTTTGAAGGAAAGAGAAACAGCTGTATGAATATAAACAGCTCATGTGGCAAGCCAGTACTAAGAAACGAAGGGGAAACCAAAAGATGGAAGGAATATATAGAGGGGTTATAGAAAGGAAACTGACTACAAGGCAGTATTATAGAAGAGGAAGAGGAGGTAATGAAGACTTAATGGGAGATATGATAGTGAGAGACTGTTCGACAGATCACTGAAAGATCTAAGTAAGTGGAAACAAGGCCCCTGGAGCAGACGAAATTCTCTCAGAATTAGTGAGATCTTTGAGAGTTCCAACCACGATAAAACTACTCCATCTGGTGTGGAAGATGTATGAGACAGTCAGAATAACTTCAGACTTTAAGAAGAAGGTAATAATTCCAATTCCAAAGAAAGCTGATGCTGATGTATATTAGCATTGTATAACTATCGGTTTAAGTCATCATTATAGAAAACTTACATGAGCCGTTTACAGACGAATGGAAACCTGGTGAAAGTCGACCTCGGAGATCAGTTTGGGTTCCAGAGAAGTTTTGGAAGACGCGAGGCAGTACTGACTGACCCTATGACTAATCTTAGAAGGTAGGTGACAGCAAGGAAAATCAAAGTTTACAGCATCTGTAGACTTAGCGAAAGCCTTTGGCAGTGATGACTGGAACAAACTTTTTGAAATTCTGAAGCTAGGAAGGGTAAAATATACAGAGCAAAATGTTATATACAACTTGTACAGAAACCAGACAGCAGTTCAGAGTCAAAGGACATGGAAGGTAAGCAGTGACTGAGAATGGAGTGAGACAGGGTTGTAGCCTATACCCAATGTTACTCAATCTGTACATTGTGTATGCAATATAGGAAACCACCGAGGTATTTGGTGAGTGAATTAAAGTTCAGGCAGAGGAAATAAAAACGTTTAAGTTTGCAAATGGAGACGACTGAGGACTTTGGAGAGCAGCTGAACGAAATTAATAGTCTTGAAAGAGATTATAAGACGGACATCAACAAAATTAAAACTAGGATAATGGAATGTAACCAAATTAGATCAGGAAAAGCTGAGGGAATTAGAGTAGGATACGACACGCTGAAAGTAATAGATGAGTTTCAGTACTTAAGTGGCATATAATTGATGATGGCTGAAGCAGAGAGGATGTAAAATGCAGATAAGCTATAACAATGAAAGTATTTCTGAATAACAGAAATTTGTTAATATCGAATACAAATTTAAGTGTTGTCTGCAGTGTAGCATTGTACAAAGTGAAACCAAGACGATACCAGTTCAGTGAGGAAGACAATATAAGCTTTTGAAACGTAGTGCTATAGACCTATACTAAGGACGGGATGTGTAGATCGCATGACTAATCAGGAGGTGCTGAATCGTTTTGGGAGGAAAGAAATTTATGACTCACTTTGACTAAAAGAAGAGGTCGGTTGATAAGACACACTCTGAATCGTCAAGCAATTGTACTACGGAATTGGGGGGGGGGGGGGGGGAGGAATTGTGAAGGGAGAAGAATACAGCGAACAGGTTCAAATAGTTGAAGGTTGCATAGTTATTCGGCGATGAAGATGTTTCGCAGGATAGCGTGGAGAGTTGCATAAAACAATGTTCTGAATGAAGACCGCAACACAGATTCATTCACTCTTTGGGCTTTTGAATATCTTGACACTGGCATAGTAAGATTCTTGAAGTGACAGAGCCACACTGTGGCCAAATGAATTTTATGCCATATTTTACAGGTGTTTCTATGGAAGTGATTCATATGGAGCTGAAGAATAAACATAGATTCTGCTCTGACATAGAATTCTTCCTGTATTCTGTCCTGAAAACCAGCTCTTGACGTATTGTAAGTATGTTCTCTTGAGATATTACACTTCTTTCTTTTTAGTCGACACTATTTTGACGCTCCCCTGGGAGGACGATTTCACTGTTCTTACTGCTGTTACTCCACCCTCGTAATGATACCTTACTGAAGCACCGTCCCGGCGGAAATCAACAAGTATTTTGTAAGCAATCTTCTACACAGGGTGTTTCAGGGGTAATAGCAAATATTTTAGGAATTGCTAGTCTAGACTAATTCGAATAAAACATTCTATACAATATGTGACAAATTTTCAAGATATAGGCTGGAAACAGAAGAAACTATATCAGAAAGGAAGCACAAGGTATAAGGCTGGGCCACAAGAAGGACAACCTGAACGTGATTCCTTAGCCTTCGCTGATGACGCTGCTACAAAGACTATATGAAATAGCCTAGAAAAAAGACGCAAAATACCAAGTGATGGATGTGGCAGTCTACTGGACAACTTTAGTCAGAATAACCAAGAAGGAAGACAATTTCAAATATCTGGAGGAGTGGATAAAGTAAATAGACAAGACAAGGAAGGTAATAAAATACATTTAGGGAACTGGTATTAGCTTAAAGCTCACGCAAGACTTTTAGGATTAGAAATCAGTATCCATCAGAATTAAACTGAAGCACTGCAACACTGTAGTGAGACCTGAAGTACTAGATGCATGAGAATGCCTAACCCACAACAGGAATAAAAAGAGTAGATGAGAGAAAAGGAGAGGAAAACCCTTAGAAAGAAATTGAGCCCTAGGAGGCATTTACAAGGAAGGGCAAATCATGAGATGTACACACAGACGAAGTAAGTAAGCGATTAAATGACGAAAAGGCGGTTGAAATTTACTCGATATATCTGTAGAATGAGCGACAGCTGATTGCCCAGGAAGTTCTAGGAGTAAGTTCTAGGAGTACGCTAAGAAATACAAGCGCAAAACGACATTGATGATAGACGTTACGTAAGATTTAAGAGCAATGAGTTCTAGCTACAGAGGACATAATTGACAGGCACGCTTACAACGGAGTAACAGACATGCACAAAGAGTACAGGAAACCCGAGGAACTGCAGAGGACATTAAACGACAGAGGGAGGCTACAAGTTAGAACTCGAGGAAGATCTGTGCAAAGGATGAAATAAGAGACTGAAAAGCAAATGCTAAACGCGATCCATAGAAGGCCAGAACGGACACCAGATAGTTATAATTAAGGTGCTGCTACTCCCAGAGGCCCCATATAGGCAGTAATTACCAAATGGCAGCGAATCTTGGTACATACTCTAATGAGTTAATGCGAAATCGATTTACGCGAGTAAAAAATATGCATAGTTCCAATTTTGGCCACCATGTGCAAATCCGGCGTTGTGAATGCAAAAAAAAAGACATATAGAAGTGCTTCCATGTGTAATGGTTTAGGAACAAGACGTAGGCATAAAAAGTCAAACAAATGAGAAAGCCATAGCGTCAATTGTGTTATTAACTGCCACTTACACTACTTGTTCTACATGAGCACTGGAGAGGTCGACGAAATGCTGTACAGCGCCAGATCTTCACCAGGTGGCCAAAATTGGAACTAATTTCAGTTCCACATTATCGCATTACCATATCCACCAAGTTTCGCCGCCATAGGATAAGCCTGCTGGAGTGGCCGAGCGGTTCTAGGGCTGCAGTCTGGAACCGCGAGACCGCTACGGTCGCAGGTTCGAATCCTGCCTCGGGCATGGATGTGTGTGATGTCCTTAGGCTAGTTAGGTTTAAGCAGTTCTAAGTTCTAGGGGACTGATGACCTCCGATGTTAAGTCCCATAGTGCTCAGAACCATTTGAACCATTTGAACCATAGGGTAATTAGAGCTCACACTGGACCTCAGTGATTCATACACTTTATTTCTTACCACCTCTTACATGAGATGGATCGTAATAAACCTGTCACACGCCTCTGATTAAACATCACACATTACTTCCATACAGAAATTCAGACCACCTAACGAAAGATAATGCATGAATAAATCTTAATGAAATCAACTGTAGAAACTGGGAATTCGTTCAATGGTACATAGAGTTTTGAATGTCATATTGTTGTCGCTTTGGTGTATAGGCCAAAGACCGGTTTGATGTGGGTCACGGCAGTAGTCTATAGCCTGGAAGCCTCTCATCTCTGGATGATTGCTGTATCCTATCAGCTTACTGAAACCTATGTCTCCCTCTATACTTCCCTCCATTACCAATCTGACGATTCCTTGATGCCTCAGAATATGTCTTATCGCTAGATCCCTTCTTTGACACCGAGCGAGGTGGCGCAGTGGTTAGCACACTGGACTCGCATTAGGGAAGACGACGGTTCAGTCCCGCATCCGGCCATCCTGATTTAGGTTTTCTGTGATTTCCCTAAATCGCTAGTCGGCCGTTGTGGCAGAGCGGCTAAGCACTTCAGTCCGGAACCGCGCGACTGCTACGGTCGCAGGTTCGAATCCTGCCTCGGGCATGGATGTGTGTGATGTCCTTATGTTAGTTAGGTTTAAGTAGTTCTAAGTTCTAGGGGACTGATGACCTCAGATGTTAAGTCCCATAGTGCTCAGAGCCATTTGAACCATTTTTTTGAGACAGTTTCTGACAGACGTCACGAGGGGCGCTTTGAAGTTCGTCGCCAATCACAAGCACGGCCCAACCAGCAACCTCTGCGCCTCCTCCAGTGAGATGAACTTCCGCGGCCACAGACAGTAACAGGCAACTCATGTTCGGCGTTGGCATACGACAGTTTTAGTACAGAGTTGTAGGGTTGCAGTTCACAGCTACACTTCGCACTGGAGATTAGTGTGCGAGACTCAATCTACAAGTGGAGTCCCCTGTAGCCTTCACAGAGGAACAAGTGTTTACTACAGTGACTGACAGTCTTGTTGACATTGTATTAACTCACCCCTTGACAGGCCACTGCTTAGTCGTATCTGTCCACAAGCACATCCAATGAGTTGCCATACAACTTAAGTATAATAAAGAGTACATTTGTGTGTCACTAATTTGTTACCTAATGGGACGTGTGCGAGCCGTTCAATCAAAAAAAAAAAAAAAAAAAAAAAAAAAAAAAAAATCACGTTCCAAATTTCTTCTTGGTTTGCTTTACTGTTTATTCTGTATACAGACTGAATAACATTGGGAATAGGCTAAATACTTCTCCTAATCCCTTGTCAAGTAGTGCTTCCTTTCCGAATCAAAAAATGGTTCAAATGGCTCTGAGCACTATGGGACTTAACATCTGAGATAATCAGTCCCCTAGACTTAGAACTACTTAAACCTAACTAACCTAAGGACATCAAAGACATCCATGCCCGAAGCAAGATTCGAACCTGCAACCGTAGCAGCAGGGCGGTTCCGGACTGAAGTGCCTAGAACCGCTCGGCCACAGCGGCCGGCTTTCCGAATCCTTACTCTCTTATAGCTGCAGTTATGGATAAACTTTCGCTTCCTGAGCCGCGCGGGATAGTCGAGCGGTCTTAGGCGCCTCACCACGGTTCGCGCGGCTCCCCCCGTCGGAGGTTCAAGTCCTCCCTCGGGCATGGGTGTGTGTGTGTGTTATCCTTAGTGTAAGTTAGATTATGTAGTGTGTGAGCTTAGGGACCGATGACCTCAGCAATCTGGTCCCGTAAGACCTTACCACAAATTTCCAAATTTCCGCTTCCTGAATTTTATCGCTACAGTCTTCAGAATCTGAAAGAATGTGTTCTTGCCAACATCGTCAAAAGCTTTCTCCAATATGCAAATGCTCTAAATGTGGGCTGTCTTTCTTCAAATTACTTTAATAGGTACATCGTAGGGGTGGTGTTACTTGATGATCTTCCGCGAGGTTTGCTTCTACATCTTTTCATTTTTCTGTAAATAAAGCGTCTCAGTATTTTTCAACCATGATTTATCAGACTGATGATTGGGTAATATTTGCAACTATTAGCACCCGATTTCCTTGGAACTGGTCTTTTATTCTGTGGTAAGATGAAACATTGTTTATCAACGAATAAAGGATTAAGGAACTATATGGTTTCTTGAAGCAAAACATTTTGATAAGCAACCATATACCCCCCGGGAAAAATAATGGAAAAATAAAAAATTCGAAACGTTGAATTGAAATTTCGGAGTCCATGGAGTGACGGGCAGAGGGGTTGGCGAGCTGCCGCGCAGCGCACCCCCTCCCTCCCCTTTCGCAGCGGGGTTGGCTGAGTGAGATGTAATTGAAGGTAATTGTAGGGCTAATTACTCATAATTGTGATCACTTGAGCGCGGCCTTTTGTGAGGTAATTATCGTGCAGGACCCAACAGCGCGCGGCGCACGGCTCCAGAAATTAACGTCAGTTCTTTCCGTAATTAAAACACAAGCGCTGCCTATTATTCCATTCATTTAAATTGGCATCCAAATCTCTCTTTTTAAAGATTCTAAACAATAAAGCTGTCTGCCTCCATGAGTAGCCTCTCTTTGAGACCTCCAGTTCAGTGACGAAATAAAGGAGGTTCATTATCTACGAACGGATGGCGAGTGGCCCTTCGCGACTGGTCTCTGGCGTCTGTGTGAGATCTGATACTTTTTCGCGGATGGTTTCTTTGCATAGGACGTCATTTATTATTTGTCAGTTGAAAAGTGCTTTTATGTTTAAAACAATATAAACGAAAAGTTTTAAACCACGAGGGGCGTGCAATAAGTAATGCGACACGTTTTCTTTCTCAACCAATTTCGATATAAAAAATACGGAATATGTCGTGGGACATTGTGGAATTGTCCCGCTTCAGCCCCTATAGTTTCATGGAGTTGGGACAGGTGGCGGCGCGAAATGTAGCCTTTAGAAAGACGTCTGTAACGGAGAGCTGTCATAGAGTTGTTTTGGCGGAAAACCAGAGGATCACAGGTGTTCATAAGCGAATGTGTACCGAGATCTGGCAGTGAACAAAAGCATGGCGAGTCGTTGGGCGGGGGGTCTGTCACAATCGCAACAAGGTCGCGCAAACCTGTCCAGTCTCCCGCGTGCCGACCGACCGCTCACCTCTGTGACTACTGCAATGTTGGAACGACTTGACTGTCTCTGCTTGTAGTACAAACAAATTCGTCCGCCAGTTGGCGTACTCACAGGTGTGTGCCCATTGGGTTCCTAGCTGCGGAATCGCTTACTTGATTCGAGCTCTTCGTGTCAATTCTTTCTCGAACATCGTCACAGGCGATGAAATATTGGTTCGTCGCTCCTAACCGGAAACAAAACGGCAATCCATGGAGGGGCGCTACTCCACCTCTCCTCCGGTTAAAATGTTTAAAGCTGCATCCTCAGCCGATTAAGTCATGGTGACGGTTTTCTGGAACTCACAAGGCCTTATTCAGCTTGAAGTTCTCCCTCACGGTACAATGATCAACTCTGAAGTGTACTGTGCTACCCTTAGGAAATTGAAGGAACGACTTCAGCGTGTTCGTCGCCGCAAAATGCAAACGAACTTCTCTTTTTCCATGACAATTGAACGGCTCTCACAAGTCTGTGCACCCAAGAGGAACTCACAAAACTTCATTGGACTGTTCTTCCTCATCCACCCTCCAATTCGGATCCCGTACCTTGCGACTTCAATCTGTTTGGCGCAATGAAGGATGCACTTCACTCCGTCGTCGACCAGTAGAGCTGTACCTTGCGGGCATAAAGGCGCTCATAAAGGCGCTCCCAGTAAGACCCAGTAAGGTGGCCGCATTGAACAGGGATTATGTTCAAAAAAAAGTCCGCCCCCGGTAGCTGAGTGGTCAGCGCGACAGAATGTCAATCCTAAGGGCCCGGGTTCGATTCCCGGCTGGGTCGGAGATTTTCTCCGCTCAGGGACTGGGTGTTGTGTTGTCCTAATCATCATCCTTACATTCCCATCGACGCGCAAGTCGCCGAAGTGGCGTCCAATCCAAAGACTTGCACCCGGCGAACGGTCTACCCGACGGGAGGCCCTAGTCACATGACATTATTATTATGTTGAAAAACAAGGTTTTGTAGCCAAAAGAGTGGGGAATAATAGGGGGTATTGGAATCCCGACCAAAAACCCAGTGTTGCATTATTCACTGGACTCTACTCGTATTACCAAAATGATTATAGAAAGATTTATGGTCTAAAATGCAGTGAATTGGCTACAAAGTGGCCACAAGCTGTTGAGGAATCATCGTGAGTGTCCTTACAGGGTGTATTCCACAAAACCAATAAATCAATAAGCTTGTTCAGTCCAATGAGAAAACTTCTGTATGGCAACAAAAAATGCACAATTAAAAAAATATCGGAGTTGAAAACACGCTTGTCGGCCGAACGTATTTACGATTTACAAGCACGCAGCTTCCAAGACTGAGAGAAAAGTAAAATATGTGCCTCAGAAATGAAGTTCATGAGCTGTGTAACTCGGGGATTAAGAGACATAAGAAACTAAATACTAAATTAGACAGGTGATGAATAAACTGCAGTTTAAGTATTTGTTGTAGGTGCTATAGGCACGTGGTAAGGGCATATATTGCGAATGGAGAAAAAGGCCCCAAATAGATACTTCTACAGAGAACAGTGGAGATTAGGTAAACACAATGATGCTGAAATTAGAAAAGAAGAGAAGAGAAGATGCGTGACGCTGGGAGATGTCAGACTGCAACAAAACTTGGGCATCACATGCAGGAAATTGAAATTGGGAAGATAATGATGTTGATTTTGGAACAGTTTAGAATTAAAATTATCTAAAGGTCTTCATCGACGCAATACCTGAAGATACAAACCTCTCAATGACGTAACATTTACAGACACACCTTGTTTTGGGGAACACTTTGAAAAACTTGTAGCGTTCGCACAGGACTCAATTGAACACCCACCTACCCAACCTGCCCCTCCCCTGAAGTCCCCCCCCCCCCCGCCACCATCCTCTGTGTAGGGCTATAACCTGTGACCGAACCCGATTTTAGGATGAACTAGTTTCGGCTAGGCCATACTCGTTCATTCTGTTACCGATAGGATAAAACAGTTTAGCCTAGGTCGAATCGGTTTATCCTAGTTAGAACTTAAATGCTTTAGGATAAACTGGTACGTCTGTAGTCTGAGCTAATTTTGCCTAGTCAGAACGCATGTCGCTGCCCGTACGAACGGGAAATCCCCAAATCATCCCGGCTCGCCCCTCGCACGTCTCAACCGCTCTTCGCTCACACTGTTCTTTGTTTTTAACGGTATTTTGCATCGACGAGTGCTCGTGTTAAGTTGCTGGTTGCATTTTATTATAATCCTAGTATAATTATTGTGAGGCGTTTCATCATGGATGAGCCTTTGTGTGGTAGAGAAGCCAATCAACAGCTGTGGAGAGAAAAGTTTCTGGAGGAATTTTTGCAGAGTGAAAACAAAAGGTCTTCTCATTGTAATGTGTTATCAGTAGACGAATATGCGGATTTGGCTAAACAACTAGAAGACGCGGAAAAGTTGGAAAAAAGAACATCATTACAAAAAAGAAGACTGAAACGATTTGCTGTTTTGAAAATTGGTGATGTGAAAAAACTCATTTCACGGTGTGAACGGAAAATAAAATACTTTGTTCCAGATGATGAGCTTTATGATGTGATTGACGGAGCTCATGTAGCTGTGGTTCATGGTGCTCGCGATATGATGTTAGCCGAGACATAAAAAAAAATTATGCCAATATCACAAAGGAAATGATATGCTTCTATTTATCAATGTGCGATGTTTGTCAACAAAAGAAGACAAAAAAAGAAAAGAGGGCTAGTTTCAAAGCCAATTCTCCATTCGGAAATGAATAGCACATGCCAAGTCGATTTGATTGATTTCCAAACACAACCACGCAGGAATTCATTCTAGTTTACCGAGACCATATCACAAAATTTGATCTCCTTCGTAACATCAAAGAGGGCTGAAGAAGTGGCTTATCATTCGAATGACATATTCCTAACTGTAAGGGCGCTGTGCATTCTTCAGTCTGATAGTGGCAGAGAATTTGTCAATAATGTTATATGTGCACTCGCAAATCTTTGGTCACAACTGAAAATTGTGCATGGAAGACCAAGGCACAGACGAAGTCAGACTTCTGTTGAACGTGCCAACCAAGACATTCAAAATATGATATGTTTTTGGTTAAAGGACAACTATTCGACGAAGTAGTCGGAAGGATTAAGGTATGTCCCATTCATGAAAAATCGAGCTTACCACCCTGGCATAAAACAACCACCATACAAAGCACTATCCTGAATCGAACCTATAGCAAGAATTTCCACTTCCTCGTTGCCTCAAGAAATCGAAAATGATATTCAGGATGAAGATGACCTAAAGTAGGCAATCGAATGTGACAGCAATACTGAAATCACGAAGACAGTGATGATGATAACATTGTGAAAATTGACACAAACGACATTCAAAATGCTTGAAAAATTGCGACAGAAAATTTACAAAAACAAGCTAAAAGAATGAAAGCTTCCTCTGACAAATCCCATCCACCAGCTGACTTTGTAGACAATGTGACCATACCTATTCCAGATGTAGATAAAAGCAGAGGTGACCTTGGAAACATAATTGGACTCATACTTCAAAAGACTGATGAGGGGCTCTACAAAGTTGGCACCAAACATGACGTACTTCCAAAACATTATTACAGGTTTTATTTTTGTTGAAATTTTCCATAATTTTTTGTAATAATATATTAAAAAATATTTATTATAACTTATTTTTTACTTTTTTAGAACTGATTTTGACGTCTGCATTCAAAAATTATTAGATGTGGAAGATTTAATCCAGGTTATTGAAATATCTTTAAGGACTGCAGCCACAAAACATTCTGATGAATCAAGGCAAGGCTTCGCAAAACGCAATTGCATGAAAAGCTGCACAACAAAAAAATGCAATTGTAAGAAAAACAAGGTATTCTGCAATTCTAAGTAAACCTTACAAAAATAAGTAAATAAGCAAATTGCAGATAAGGTGAGGTCTGTGCATTTCTGTTCCGACACTGACAATATTGAGTGTTTATCGAAAAACTTCAAGGCAATCGTAAAATGCGTTTTAGACAGGTACGTGCCGAGTAAAACTGTGAGGGACGGGAAAAACCCACCGTGGTTCAACAACAAAGTTAGGAAACTACTTCGAAGGCAAAGAGACTTCACTGCAAATTTAAACGCAGCCAAAACCTCTCAGACAGAAGCTAAACGATTTCAAAGTTAGCGTAAGGAGGGCTATGCGTGAAGCGTTCAGTGAATTCGAAAGTAAAATTCTATGTACCGACTTGACAGAAACTTCTAGGATCTTCTGGTGTTACGTTAAATCAGTAAGGGATCGAAACAGCACATCTAGACACTCTGGGATCATAATGGCATTGAAACAGAGGATGCCACGCGTAAAGTTGAAATACTGAACACCTTTTTCCAAAGGTGTTTCACAGATGAAGACCGCAATGCAGTTCCTTCTCTAAATCCTCGCACGAACGAAAAATGGCTGACATCGAAATAAATGTCCAAGGAATAGAAAAGCAACTGAAATCGCTCAACAGAGGAAAGTCCACTGGACCTGACTGGATACCAATTCGATTCTACACAGAGTATGCGAAAGAACTTGCCCCCCTTCTAACAGCCGTGTACCGCAAGTCTCTAGAGGAACGGAAGGTTCCAAATGAGTGGAAAAGAGCACTGGTAATTCAAGTTTTCAAGAAGGGTCGTCGAGCAGATGCGCAAAACTATAGGCCTATATTTCTGACATCGATATGTTGTAGAATTTTAGAACATGTTTTTTGCTCGCGTATCATGTCATTTCTGGAAACCCAGAATCTACTGCCGGCCGAAGTGGCCGTGCGGTTAAAGGCGCTGCAGTCTGGAACCGCAAGACCGCTACGGTCGCAGGTTCGAATCCTACCTCGGGCATGGATGTTTGTGATGTCCTTAGGTTAGTTAGGTTTAACTAGTTCTAAGTTCTAGGGGACTAATGACCTCAGCAGTTGAGTCCCATAGTGCTCAGAGCCATTTGAACCATTTCAACATGGATTCCGGAAACAGCGATCGTGTGAGACCCAACTCGCTTTATTTGTTCATGAGACCCAGAAAATATTAGATACAGGCTCCCAGATAGATGCCATTTTCCTTGACTTCCGGAAGGCGTTCGATACAGTTCCACACTGTCGCCAGATAAACAAAGTAAGAGCCTACGGAATATCAGACCAGCTGTGTGGCTGGATTGAAGAGTTTTTAGCTACCAGAACACAGCATGTTGTTCTCAATGGAGAGACGTCTACAGACGTTAAAGCAACTTCTGGCATGCCACAGGGGAGTGTTATGGGACCATTGCTTTTCACAATATATATATTAATGACCTAGCAGAAAGTGTCGGAAGTTCCATGCGGCTTTTCGGGGATGATGCTGTAGTATACAGAGAAGTTGCAGCATTACAAAATTGCAGCGAAATGCAGGACAATCTGCAGCGGATAGGCACTTGGTGCAGGGAGTGGCAACTGACCCGTAACATAGACAAATGTAATGTATTTCGAATACATAGAAAGAAGGATCCTTTATTGTATGATTATATGATAGCGGAACAAATACTGGTAGCAGTTACTTCTGTAAAATATCTAGGAGTATGCCTACGGAACGATTTGAAGTGCAATGATCATATAAAATTAATTGTTGGTAAGGCGGGTACCAGGTTGAGATTCATTGGGAGAGTCCTTAGAAAATGTAATCCATAACAAAGGAGGTGGCTTACAAAACACTCGTTCCACCTATACTTGAGTATTGCTCATCAGTGTGGGATTCATACCAGGTTGGGTTGACAGAGGAGATAGAGAAGATCCAAAGAAGAGCGGCGCGTTTCTTCACAGGGTTATTTGGTAAGCGTGATAGCGTTACGGAGATGTTTAGCAAACTCAAGTGGCAGACTCTGCAGGAGAGGCGCTCTGCATCGTTGTGTAGCTTGCTGTCCAGGTTTCGAGAGGGTGCGTTTCTGGATGAGGTATTGAATATATTGCTTCCTCCTACTTATACCTCCTGAAGAGATCACGAATGTAAAATCAGAGAGATTCCAGGGCGCACGGAGATTTCCGGCAGTCGTTCTTCCCGCGAACCACACGCGACTGGAACAGAAAAGGGAGGTATTGACAGTGGCACGTAAAGTGCCCTCTGTCACACGCCATTGGGTGGCTTACGGAATATAAACGTAGATGTAGATGTAGAGACGGATGTGAAATTACTGATTAGTTAATAAACAGCTTTAATGTATCATATTCACTATTTTATTTCTATTCCTTTTTTCAATTTACTTTAAAACGCTTATAGAAGATACAAAATACGTGTAATTAGTTCAGACCAGGACGTACCAGTTTATCCTAAAGCATGTCAATTCTAACTAGGATAAACTCATTCGACGTAGGCTAAACTGTTTTATCCGATCGGTAACAGGATGAACGAGTTTGCCCTAGGCGAAACTACTTGATACTAAATCGGGGTTTGGCCGGTAACATATGCATAAAACTGCAAGCAGTTCCTTTTTCTGAGATAGTAATTTATAACTGTATGAACAGGTTTTCGAATCTTTTCAGGCTCATCGTCAGATGGTTTTCCGGGAGTTACATATCTATTTGTGGCATACTGCTGAGTGCTGACTCTGTGACAAGAAATGGAATCTCTTTTAATATATCGCCCTGAGTATTGTTTATCTGTTAACTTGGATCCAAAATTTAGTTTTGTACTTACTACGATAGTAAGGGCCGCTTTTTTTTGTTAATATCCATCTGCCTGCTTCCGTTGTAATGGCTATTTGGCACGGCATCACATACTTTTACACAGCATGTATGCATATACACCGTGATAGCGAAGCTTCGCTCGCATCCAGCATGTACTATACAAGTGTTACTTGTTACAAAGATCTTGACACAGAGATATGACATCGCCCTAGTTTTCCTCAGAGACATTATTATTTTTTTTTTGTTTGCATGTATTAAAGTTGATATATGGACTAATATTTGAATCAAAACTGGCGTTAACATGAGAGTCCGCAATAAAATAAACAAATAAATAAATTACTACAAGAACAAACTTCAAGTGATCTGGTGCCTTACTTCTATTCGTATATTACTGTATAATATAGTCAATTTATGAGCAAACACTTTAATCAAGTTTGGCTTTAACATGAATGTCAAGAAGTGAAATAACACACAGTTATAGTATTTGTAATGAACTGCAGCTATTTGTATGACCATGAACTTTACATTTAAATTTAAAACTGGAACAAAACTTCAAATGAACTGCTGACTTATTTCTGTTCTTACATTAACATGATCTGGAATGGTAGTAAAAGGCAGGTTCTGCTTATATCAGCTAGAGGTAATATGTATAACAGTTATAGTATCTGTAATGAACTAAAGCTGTTTGTATAACCATGAACTTCATGTTTAAAAACAAGAACAAAACATAAAATTAACGCCGGCCGCGGTGGTCTCGCGGTTTTAGGCGCGCAGTCCGGAACCGTGCGACTGCTACGGTCGCAGGTTCGAATCCTGCCTCGGGCATGGATGTGTGTGATGTCCTTAGGTTAGTTAGGTTTAAGTAGTTCTAAGTTCTAGGGGACTAATGACCACAGCAGTTGAGTCCCATAGTGCTCAGAGCCATTTGAGCCATAAAATTAACTGATGAGTTACTTCTGTTCTTACATTAAAGTGACCAAGAGTACTAGTAAAGCAAAATTCTGTTCATTTCAGCTAGAAGCAATATTTATAAAAGTTACAGTATTAAGTCCTCGAAATTCTGAAGGAAAAGTTTGTTTCTCAGTTCAGTTTGCTCATTTAGAAAGTAGTCAGATGTTGTATATGTGTTGAGAAATATTTAAATTTCTTCAAGAAGATAAAGTATGATGCCTTTGTTTGCAAATTTTAGTATTTGAGGGTTAGTTATATGTTGTTTGCAGAATGATTGTGTTGGGCAAGTGTGAGGCAAAGTTGAATTCGCTCAGGTTGTTAAGACGGAGTGCATCGATGTGTTCTTTAAATCTTGTTGTGAAGCTTCCACCAATTTGTTCAATGTAGAAGATTGGACACGATATGAAAATGAGTTTGTATACACCTCAATGTTGATACTGTTGTATAGTCGTTTTGGTACTGTCCATAATTTTATTTTGCATTTTGTTATTGATTAAGATGGTTATTTTAATGTTGAATGTCTTGAAGAGATTGACAATTTGGTAAGAAATCTTCTCTGGGAAAGGAAGGCTTACACACGTGGTCTTCATTATTGTCGGTGGCCGTTCAGCAAATGGTTGATTTAATTTTGTTGCATGGATTAGTTTATCTACTATAGTAGGATTGTGCCCTATGCTGGAGGCAACTGATTTAATAATTTTTGATCCTTTATATCCTTCACGTGTGTCCATTGGGATTTTAAGTAAGTGATTAACCATTCTTCTGAAGAACGCTTTTTTATGTTGATATTAATGGCAAGAGAACCTATGTATG
The DNA here is from genome assembly GCF_023898315.1 of Schistocerca nitens. Lineage (NCBI taxonomy): Eukaryota > Metazoa > Arthropoda > Insecta > Orthoptera > Acrididae > Schistocerca > Schistocerca nitens. The sequence continues at coordinate 527,255,332 of NC_064619.1, read as the reverse complement.
GTAATGTTAGTGCTTGTTGGATTTTTGAAAATTTTAAAGTTATCCTTTTGGTTTTTATTTAAGATTGTTAAACCAAGAAAGTTAATGCCTTCTGGTGTTTCATGTTCTACAGTGAACTGGATTTTGTGAAACAATTTATTAAGTTCTTTCGCTAGATTTTCTATTTCTTTTGTTGTTCCATTGAACAGAATGAGAGTGTCATCAACATAGCGTTTGCAGTAAAGCGGTTTATCTCTCAGTTGGGTTTGGATCTAAAACAGTTGTTTTCAAGATTATTAATATTCATTGAAGAGCTAAAGAAACTGGTACACCTGCCTAACATGGTCTAGGGTTTCCACGAGCACGCAGAAGTGTCGCAACACTACGTGGCATGGACTCGAATAATGTCTGAAGTAGTGCTGGAGGGAACTGACACCATGAATCCTGCAGGACTGTCCATAAATCCGTAAGAATACGAAGGGGTGCAGATCTTTTATGAACAGCATGTTGCAAGGTATCCCAAATATGCTGAATAATGTTCATGTGCGGGGAGTTTGGTGGCTAGCGGAAGTGTTTAAACTGAGAAGAGTGTTCCTGGAGCCACTCTGTAACACTCATGGACGTGTGGGGAGTCGCACTGTCCAGCTGGAGTCGCACAAGTCCGTCGGAATGCACGATGGACATGAGTGGATGCAGTGATCAGACAGAATGCTTACGTACGTATCACCAGTCAGGGGTCCCATATCCCTATAACTCCACACACCCACACCATTAAAGAGCCTTCACCAGCTTGAACAATCCCCTGCTATAATGTAGGGTCCATGAATTCATCAGATTTTCTTCATACCTATACACGTCCATCCGCTATATACAATCAGCGACGAGACTCGTCCGACCAGGCAACATATTTCCAATCATCAACAGTCCAATGTCGGTGTTGACGGGCTCAGCTGAGGCATAAAGCTTTGTGTCGTGCAGTCATCAAGGGTAAACGAGTGGGCCTTCGGCTCCGAAATCCCATATCGATGATGTTTCGTTGAATGGTTCGCACGCTGACACTTGTTGATGGCCCAGCATTGACATCTGCAGCAATTGGCGGAAGGGTTGCACTTCTGTCACGCTGAACGATTCTCTTCAGTCGTTCTTGGTCCCGTTCTTGCAGGATCTTTTACCGGCCGCTTCGATGTTGGAGATATGATGTTTTACCGGATTCTTGATATTCACTGTACACTCCTGAAACGGTCCTACGGGAAAATCCCCACTTCATCGCTACCTCGGAGATGCTATGTCCCATCGCTCGTGCGTCGACTATGTCACCATGTTCAAACTCTCTTAAATCCTGAGAACCTGCCATTGTAGCAACAGTAATCGATCTAACAACTGCACCAGACGCTTGTTGTCTTATACAGGTGTTGCCGACCGCAGCGCCGTATTCTGCCTGTTTACACATCTCTGTATTTTAATACGCATGCCTATACCAGTTCCTTTGGTGCTTCGGTGTATATCTGCTAGCAAGCCTGCAAGACTACTAACCTGTTGAACAGCAAGTATTTGTGTGATAATATAAGCTCCATGAACTCTCTGAGTTCGTCAAAAATGGTTCAAATGGCTCTGAGCACTATGGGACTCAACTGCTGTGGTCATCAGTTCCCTAGAACTTAGAACTACTTAAACCTAACTAACCTAAGGACATCACACACATCCATGCCCGAGGCAGGATTCGAACCTGCGACCGTAGCAGTCGCACGGTTCCTGACTGCGCGCCTAGAACCGCGAGAACACCGCTGCCGGCTCTGAGTTCGTAGATTTCAGCTTTACAGATAATTCCACGTTGGAGTAAGTTATTTCTTATTATACTGATTGTTTCCTTGACAGGTAAGATTGTACACTCCTGGAAATGGAAAAAAGAACACATTGACACCGGTGTGTCAGACCCACCATACTTGCTCCGGACACTGCGAGAGGGCTGTACAAGCAATGATCACACGCACGGCACAGCGGACACACCAGGAACCGCGGTGTTGGCCGTCGAATGGCGCTAGCTGCGCAGCATTTGTATAGTCTGTCTGTAAACTCAAGAGCGAGCAGCACTTTTGGTGGGGGAAGTGGCCTTTCGCGGAAGAACCCTGCCACTGGCCTACAGGGCCACCCAAAATCAGTTGCCCGTTACCTGTCTAACGATGTAGATCGGCGTGCAGTGATATACGTCGTTTCTGTTCGTGGGGTCTTAGTTGCCAGTGTCAGTCAGTTAACTTTGTGTACTTACTGATGTACTTCGATATCTGGAAGTGATGGATAATCGTCTAGCATTGCAAGAAAATGTGCAGAATACTAAGAAGAGAAGGTATTTGCGGAGTAACGAGCGTTCGATCGTCTCTAACGTTATTACAGCGTGTGTTAAGGAGGCGATACAAAAAGAACTGTTCGGTAATATTTCCAGTCCCAACCAAAGGGCTACAGCTTATTCAAACTTCAGCCTCGCCACAATAGGACGCATAATTTACTGGAATCGCCGCGAAGGAAAACTAGCCTGACTCTGCTCATACACTATAAAGTTTCTTTTGGTAGAAATGTACTACATGGTAGTAGAAGTGTTAAACAGTTTTCGAAGATAAATATAAATGTGCTCCAAAGCAATAAATATCTTTATCACTAGTTGTACAAAACCAGGAATAACTTGAGAAGTTCACGGTAAAAATCAACTAACTTTTCGCTAGTCGAACGTGATTCAATCACGTAGGGGGCTGATGACCTCAGCAGTTAAGTCCCTTAGTGCTCAGAGCCATTTTTTGTTAATCTACAACAATGTTATCCTCTTCAAAATATTTCCAATTACATGCTATATACTCATGCCAGTGCTTTTTCCAGTTCCTAAAGCACTTTAGAAACTGTTTCCTCGGGATAGTTCATAGGTCTCTTAACTGTGCATTTTTAATCTCATCCATTTCTGTAAAACCGCTGTCCTTTAAGGCCTGCTTTGAAATATTTATACCACTTGTATGCTCTTGGTTTACTCATAAGAGACTCACCAATAGCAATATTTAACATTTCTGAAAATTTGATACACTTTATACCATTCTTATAACAAAATTTAGTACAGATTCTCTAATCTGTTTTTATACAAAACAAATAATAGTTGATGCTACCAAAACACATGTAACCTCTTTAACAGCTGACAGCAGAGTAAATACCCAATATGCATAACATTGTACAGATACTTTTCAGACATGTTTACGAAGACAGTGACAGAAAAAAGTAGTGCAAATCGGACTAATACAACTCGCGAAATTATAAATTTCTGGTTACTTTTTAAACACTTTTCGTGCTGCAGCTTTCAATGCAGCCCTTCAAAGAAAATTTCTACCTTTTAGTAGAAACACAAAGTAAGAACAAGCCTCAAATTCTACAGATTGATTGCACTATATCTGGTTCGTCTTACGAATAGAGAAACATACATTAACATGAATAGGCATTCGGTTCTATGTTTGTAGTAGAATCCTGACTTCCATTCTTACGTTAATATTATTTACTCTATAATGTTTCTTTCGAAGAAGCTATCGTGTTTTGCATTCCTTATGGTTTTAATGCATTTGTCTAAAAATAAACGCAGCCGGGACGTGTCGGTTCACGGCGTCGCCACAGATCTAAAGCGCGCGCGGCGGGGCCGGTACTGCGTTGTGAAACAGCCTGTAGAAGCGCCCTGTGACGTAGCAGGGTAGGCAGAGTGGGGACTGGCTAGCTCGCTCTTCAGTTTACCGACAGACTATACACCGCCGCCGTCAGTGTCAGCCAGTTTGCCGTGGCATACGGAGCTCCATCGCAGTCTTTAACACTGGTAGCATGCCGCGACAGCGTGGACGTGAACCGTATGTGCAGTTGACGGACTTTGAGCGAGGGCGTATAGTGGGCATGCGGGAGGCCGGGTGGACGTACCGCCGAATTGCTCAAGACGTGGGGCGTGAGGTCTCCACAGTACATCGATATTGTCGCCAGTGGTCGGCGGAAGGTGCACGTGCCCGTCGACCTGGGACCGGACCGCAGCGACGCACGGATGCACGCCAAGACCGTAGGATCCTACGCAGTGCCGTAGGGGACCGCACCGCCACTTCCCAGCAAATTAGGGACACTGTTGCTCCTGGGGTATCGGCGAGGACCATTCGCAACCGTCTCCATGAAGCTGGGCTACGGTCCCGCTCACCGTTAGGCCGTCTTCCGCTCACGCCCCAACATCGTGCAGCCCGCCTCCAGTGGTGTCGCGACAGACGTGAATGGAGGGACGAATGGAGACGTGTCATCTTCAGCGATGAGAGTCGCTTCTGCCTTGGTGCCAATGATGGTCGTATGCGTGTTTGGCGCCGTGCAGGTGAGCGCCACAATCAGGACTGCATACGCCCGAGGCACACAGGGCCAACACCCGGCATCATGGTGTGGGGAGTGATCTCCTACACTGGCCGTACACCACTGGTGATCGTCGAGGGGACACTGAATAGTGCACGGTACATCCAAACCGTCATCGAACCCATCGTTCTACCATTCCAAGACCGGCAAGGGAACTTGCTGTTCCAACAGGACAATGCACGTCCGCATGTATCCCGTGCCACCCAACGTGCTCTAGAAGGTGTAAGTCAACTATCCTGGCCAGCAAGATCTCCGGATCTGTCCCCCATTGAGCATGTTTGGGACTGGATGAAGTGTCGTCTCACGCGGTCTGCACGTCCAGCACGAACGCTGGTCCAACTGATGCGCCAGGTGGAAATGGCATGGCAAGCCGTTCCACAGGACTACATCCAGCATCTCTACGATCGTCTTCATGGGAGAATAGCAGCCTGCATTGCTGCGAAAGGTGGATATACACTGTACTAGTGCCGACATTGTGCATGCTCTGTTGCCTGTGTCTATGTGCCTGTGGTTCTGTCAGTGTGATCATGTGATGTATCTGACCCCAGGAATGTGTCAATAAAGTTTCCCCTTCCTGGGACAATGAATTCACGGTGTTTTTATTTCAATTTCCAGGAGTGTATATAAGTTGACTATGTCAAGAGATGAAAATCTTGCTGGGGCTGGGATAGAAATATGTTTTATGCTACTGATGAGCTAATAACTGTTTTTGAGGGAAAAGTTATTTTCAAATACATATGCGGATAATGTCATTAAGTTTCCTAGTGATTTTATAAATTGAACTATTGATGGGCTCACAATGGGACATATCGGACATTCTAGTTTTTGGATCTTAAGTTGTGATCTCAATTTTGATGCTGATGGGTTCATCACTATATAATGCTTTGCTTCTGATGGTGTCAACAGAAAGTTGCTGTTTTAAAGTAACTTTCTAATTTTGTCTTGGAACTTGGGAGTAGGGTCATAATGAAAGGGTACAGTACCGCCCGACATTGAAAATAGGTACAACATTCTTCGTTATTCCTGTCAGAACAACATATTTTTTGTAATAATAACTCAATTTCACTTAATACACCCAAGCCGGATACCAGTGTAGGAAAGAACGACAATTTATTTATTTAATTGATCACATGTGCACTCCCACAAAATAAATCCCTACAACCAATTTGGTGAGATCTGCGAAATGAATGAATGTATGGTCGTCTGCTAACCACAGATAGTGAATGTGCAATATATGATCATCTTTGAGACTGTCCTTTGGTCACCTTTGGTGGAACCAAAGAAATGAAATTTACCTGAGCTCTGAGCGCCTGAAATGTGGCTGACCAGTACGGTAGCATGGTGCTCCCCACCTTGGTGGAGGTGCAAGATCGGCCATGTTTCAGCACTCTGCCGCTGGATCTTGTCTTGTTAAGACCTGTCTTAGGTGTGCTCCGTAAAGACAAAGGAGTGGAGACATGGGATGCATGTGAAATACGTAAGAGTAGTTTGGAATAATAATTTCTCTATTTCAGGAACTTTTGTGGGGAGAATTATATGTCAGGCAGGTAATATTAAGGGGATCGTAGTAATCTTCGGAAGTGACCAACGGTCACAATGAAACCACGTGTAGCAATAAGTTGAAATACTTCCGAGTGCTTAAGTTAAACTGAATTACTGGCGTGTGTACTATAAGTTGGAAATATTTAAGAAATGGCGTGCGCAGGACTTGAAATTAGAGACGAGTACTTCCACGTGGTGAGTACTGTGTGAGTCTCAGTCTGTGTATGAGACAAAGGGTAAAGAGAAGTACTCGTCCATGGTATCAGTTGAGGACTCGCGTGTGTGATGACTATGTTCTTAATATTACTTTGTGTGTTATGTTTCCGTGTGACGCTTGATTCAAATTATAATACTCTGAGAGCGAATCAAGGTGAGCCAGCCGTCTATCCAGCAACGCTACTTGGCTTGGTTCAAATGGTTCAAATGGTTCTGAGCACTATGGGACTCAACTGCTGTGGTCATTAGTCCCCTAGAACTTAGAACTACTTAAACCTAACTAACCTAAGGACATCACAGACATCCATGCCCGAGGCAGGATTCGAACCTGCGTCCGTAGCAGTCGCACGGATCCGGACTGCATGCCTAGAACCGCGAGACCACCGCGGCCGGCTACTTGGCTTGCATTGCACAGGAAGACGTGCATATTTCCTCCAGAGTTCATAGTAGGAAAGAAAAGTTATGAAGTGGAGCAGTGTCATGTGAAACTGGGATGAATTTTAATTGAAGTTGGAAAGCTGAAAGTGATGTGATTATAACGTTGTGACTCTTCCTTGTTTGGTATTGTATGTTGCCAGTGTGATGTATTTCATGAAATTTAAGTATGTGTGGTTGGCATGGGAGAGGAGAGTAACAAGATAGTTTCAGAGGCAGTACCACTCGGTCTGGAGAAAAGTTTCGAGATGATGGGTGTGCGAGTCGAATTGTGAGATATAGCAAAAGATTCACTATCCTATCCAGCAAGTGCACTGTAGCGTTAAATAATTGTGGGATTAAAGGGACCAGACTGCAATGGTCATCGGTCGTTAAATAATTACGAGACCATAAGATAGAGAATCACCAATGTAAAGCCATGCCCACTGGGCGGAATTTGTCATCTGTTATTGTTGTAGGTTATAGAATTTGTGTGTTTAGGTTATAGAATTTATCGGAATAAATAAGATAGTGAAAAGAAAAAGATTGGTGGCCTTTCCTTTCGAATAGTATGTTGCCATGATACCCAGAATTTACAATGTGTGCGCCATTCATATTCAGTGTGATGGCCACGTGTTGATCAAAGCCGTTGAATAAGAAAGAAAATGTGGTATTGCCAGTGCGTAGTGAACAATCAGAGTTGTGTAAATTTTTAATAGTCAGATGTGCGTTATCCGTTTCCGTTGCTTAATATTTAAGCAGGAGAATAATTTGTAACGTAATTGTGAGTACTAGAGGTCATGTTACTTGAAAAATAAAAAATGAATCCACTCGCTTGACAGACCACTCATCTTGCAGGCCTGACTGCTTGATGCCACATTATGAGCAAGGTATGAGGGAGCCTTTCAGAATTTCGACCCTGCCAGGATTGTGCTGTTAGGGTTTGCTGTTAAGATATTATTTCGATGGTATTTGTCAAGATTTTTACGTATATTGTGATAACGCTAAGAAGTAAAATTTTTTGTTTGCTATTTCTTTCTGGATTGGTGAGGATCTCTAATTTTTTTATGTAATTGCTTGCTATGTCTGTAGTAACTAGGTCGCAGTCGAAAAGTGTAGTCACCATCGAGAATAGTGATTCTGGGGTGAACGTAGCAGTGCAGCAGGAAGTAGGTGTCGACCTTGGGTTAATGAGCGAGAACGGCAAACACTCGGAAGGGGCTGAATTGGTCAGCGGACCGCAGCTAGGTGATCCTTTAGGCGGCGGGCTTTGTCCACAAACAGGGGCTTTTCCCGACGACGCGGGCGACCCGGGACTAGGTCACGTATGCAGTGAAAGTGTAGCTACCCTTAGCGAAGCTACGGTTTCTCAGGCGAACGAGGTGAGCGCACCGAAAGTAGCAAATGACAGTGTGCTACTGCAGTTTTTACAGAGGATGGATAGAGATAATAAGGAGAGACATAGGGAGATTAAGCCATTAAGGAAAGATTGGAAGCGATGGATAAAGATAATAAGGAAAGATTGGAATCGATGGATGAAGATAGTAAGGAAAGATTGGAAGCGATGGATAAGGGAAATAAAGAGGCAATGAGGAAGCTACACTCAGTTATCGATGAGCGTCTGCCCGCAGTTAATAATCGGTTAGATGAGGGGGAGAAGAATCTGGGTGTGTTGAAGCAAGTATGTGACACCGTGAAAGAAAAAGCCGATAATTTGGAGGTACGAATATTTGCAATAGAGAGTGATACTACAGAACGTAGGGACGTGTTGCTGGATGTGCGAATCAAAGAGGTAGTGGTCAGAATGAATACGATTAGTGCAGATGTAGAAAAGATCAGTATAAGAGGCGAGACAGGCTCTGACAGTGCGCAGCAAGAGGTTTATGCCGACCAGGAGGAGATACAATTACTATTATAGCTTAAAGAGGCGCAATTAGAAATAAGTAGGAAACATAGGGAAGAACTAGCACAGTTGCAATTAGCGTGCAGCAGCGAAGGTGACACACCACCAGGTAGATTGCAGACGGAGAGTCAGATAAACTCAAAAAAGGAAAATAGGCAGAGGGAGGAAGACTAATTCAGAGAGTCAGAAGAACGGTTCTGTCGGATAAAACAAGTGGCACACCCAACTAGATATAGTCCAAGGCTGTCTCAATTTCAAGATTCATTACCTTCATCATGGGGACCGCTTCTCAAAATGAAGTTTGTGTGTAACCATTTGAGGGACGAGGCTAGAGCGAAAATGCAGGAAGTTATTAAAGACTGTAGTAGCTACAAGATATTTTGTGACAAGTTTTTAAATGAATTCTGGTCGAAAAGTAAGCAAGACCAGGTTAAGCAAAGATATTGATGATGCCAAATTGTAACAAAGGTGGTATAAGATATCCAGTGGCGTGCTGTCAGGAGATGCTGAGACGAAATAGGTATTTGGATGTGTCATACGAACCTGGAGAGCTCATTAGGACCTGTATAACGAAGTTGCCAGTGAAATTGCGCAGAGATATAGCGATAGCAGGCAGAGGCTTAGACGATTCTTCGGCATTTCAACACTTGTTACAGGAACTTGGTAATGAGAGCAAAATCATAAAACAGAGACACGACTCATAGGTCACACAGTGTCGAGGATAGGAACGACAGAAACTATCAGAATGACAGGATAACATGGAATCCTGACATTTCATTCTTGTCATAATGGATTGATGGATAGGAGAAGCTAATCCAACATATCAGCCCTTAGCATCTTGCCTTAAAACACATGCCGCTGGCACTGAAAATTGTCTGTGTAGCAGACACACTCTACTGATATGTAGGAATGCAAATACCATACTTCTGATCAGAGAATAAAACACCAGTAATGGCATCTGTTAGGCTGGTCTCTCAGAGAAAAATTTGCAAATTTTATTTGAAACACTCAAGTAAAAGGACTGTTCCCCCCCCCCCCCCAAAAAAAAAAAACAGTTGCTAAAAAAATGTTATGTAATAATGCCAATGAGTCCAGTTTAATTATTGCGATTTGACTATTGCAGGTACTTAACACGTAATGTAAAAAGTCAACATTGTGATCGAAGTTTTTAGATTAGCTGCCATCTGATCTATATTATGTCATTGTCGTGGTGACAGTTATAATGAAGTGCTGTGTATGATTGTTCGGAATCTGGTGTTAGGGAAAGAGGCCACTAGCACCAAAGTTTCTAACACTTGTGGTGTCCCTTTCTCCCAGCTTGTATATTCTCTGCACACATTTAATTTTCATGTAAGCACAGATTCCTAACTAGCAAATTCTTTACTGTGTATAGTGGACCATTCAGAGTGAGGCGGATTGTCCATGAAAGTGCTGTACTGATTGAGACGATCAAGGGAAAACAATTGGGTGGGCTCCATCACATTTCTAACATCAAGTTATGGAAAAGTTAAGTATAGATCGAAAGTAGGCAAGTTATCGTAGATAGTCAGTGTATTTATTTGTGGTGTGTAACGTTGTGCTGGGTCCAATCGAACATAAGAATTTTCAGGCGGGATGTCAGGAAGTATGACGGAATAGACTGTTCGAATAAGTCATGAACAGGAGTCGACAGAGTGGTGTATGTACGTATTTTTTGTCATATGAATAAGGATCAAGCGGAAACGACGTGATAAGTAATGAGTGGATAAAGATGGTAGATAGAGAGAGAAGCGACGTGATAATAGTAGTGGATAAAGGTGATATTTAAGGAGAGAAGCGACGTGAAGAAGTGTGATTAATAAAGAGAGATTCGACGTGATGAAACATTGGTAAATAAAGGTGGGTAGAATTGAATAATGTGGAGATTTCTTAGATGTATGTTACAGAGAGGCCTGTGTATGCTGCAATCGAGATTGATGCGAATGGCGAAGGAAGACCAGGAAATGATGGAATAATGGACGGACGGAGAGCCGAAATACGAATGAAGAGAAGAGGACAACTGCACAACGTGAAAGGACATAAAGGGAGTATGAGGTCCAGATGGTGAACGCTGTGGAATACTGACGTAAGATGTAATATAAGAGTAAATCTAATTCTTACCATAACGGTACCAAGAATGTGTACAGTTATTTTGCAGGATGAGTGATTTGTGTATTTTTTGTTCTTAGATGAAATGTCGCAATTCCAAAGTGATGTTTATGAGGATGAATAATCGGTAAAGTGAATGCAGAGGTAAGCCGATGGAGAGAGGTGCCAGAGTGAAAGGACGAATTCGGAGACTGGAATGCTATCTCCGAAACAACTTCAAGTGTCATGTGGTTGAGTATAAGGGAGCAAAGGTATGGTATGTTGTCGTGAGTGTGGTGGTGTTAAGGTTAGCTGACTTCTAGACCCCTTCTGTTGGTGTATTAATGGATGGAATGAGAAGGAAAATGTGATGTCTGGTGAGTGAGAGTCGTAGAGTAGTGTGATCAATGCGCACATCCTGTAAAGGGGATGCTACCGATCCATAACTAAAACATTAGCGTGCTTTATCGTTTGATTTGGATGAACCTCGATGGCAGGTCAGGATATGACGTCATGTGGATGGTACATACATGTCCTAGAAATGTTGTAATACATAATAAAAGGTAAAATATGTAAAGAGATACTAATTTCTGTCTGTCACAAGCATAAAGGTGCATTGTATGTTGTAGATTTAGAGTCATCAGTTTCTAAAATGTTTATTGTGTTAGGATGTTAAAGTAGTTTACTATTTAACATTATGTGGTAGGTAATCTTGAGCTGTATAGATTGTTTCTTATTTTTTGTTAGAACACTTTCAAGGGGTATTAATTTCAGTCTGTCACAAGCACAAAGGTGCGTTGTATATTGTAGTTTTAGAATCAACAGTTTCTAATATGTTCACTGTGATAGGATGTTAAAGTAGTCTACTATTTGATATTGTAATTGTGAGCTGTATCCTGACAACCAACAAAATTTTTTATACGTTTTGTATGTCAGTGATTCATACTGAATCTGTTCAAATAAAATACCTTACAATGGCACTGTCTCACGCAGAAAAACTTAGATACATACAAGGGATTGAGAACCTTCATAAATTGGAGGAAATTAATCAGACTGTTATGTATAAATCTAATATGAGCATAGCATCGATATGTAAATACTGACTGGCTGTTTACTCAAACACACTTGCAAATTTATCTAGCACTTGTCTCATAAACACATTGCCATAAGATCGCAGAATTTATTTCTGCAAAAAAAGTCTTTACAACACCGTTTCTCGATATTTTCCAACATACAAAGTGCCTAATATCAGTGTGGTATTTACAATTATTCATTTATTGTACGCATATGACAGTGACGGTAACTGGTCCTCCTTTGATTCAAATGTCTCTAAGCGCTATGAGACTTAACACATGAGGTCATCAGTAGTTCTACTTAAGCCTAACTAACCTAAAGACATCACACACATCCATGCCCGAAGCAGGATTCGAACCAGCAAACGCAGCGGGAACGCGGTTCCGGACTGAAGCGCCTAGAACCTGTCGGCCACAGCGGCTGGTGGTCCTCCTCTCACATACTTATATTTACATCCGTTGCAACGACAATACTGCACCGCATTACTAAAAATCAAACTTGCAGAAACATTTAGGGTGTTCAGGAATTCCCGTTACAAACTGCTAGCACTTGAAGAGGGGAGTGAGTATATTCCGGGATTTCAGCACCGGTTTGGTATTAACGTGTGGGCAGGTGTTTTGGACGGGCATGTGAATGGGCCACACCTCCTTACACTCAAGTTCACTTTTCCTGCGTTGTTAACCTTCCGATAAAACGTATTGGACCCATTGTTGGTAGCTGTGGCACTGAATGTCCGTCAGGAAATATGGATCCAGCCTGATCGTGCACCACCTCACTTCTCACTTGCGGTTCGGAGACATCTCAACAGACGACGGTGAAAGATGGACAGGCCGAGGTGTTCCAGCTGTGTGGCCGCTGCGATTGCCGGATTTAATTCCTACGGACTACTTCTTTAGCGAATGAATGCAAAGTTTTATTTACGAGACTCCTGTAGAAATAGAGTTAGATCTGCTGGCTCGAGTTCTGGCCGCTGCATTGGAAACTGAGGAGAAACTAAGTGGGATAGAGAGGGTGTACCAGAGTATGCTTCGTAGGTACAATGTCTGTAACAACGTTGGTGGTCGCCACATCGAACCGCTGTTTTACTGCATCACTAATGTTCTTTACGCACAGGATGTTGGGTTCTTTTTTGCTTTGGAACAATATAAACACGTGTTGAAGTGTTAGTATAAATAAATATGCGTAAGTGATAAATGGATGTTTCGTTATGTTTCCCTTCGAACTGTTACTTAATATGTACCCGCATCTGCTTTATAAGTCCTAGAAGTTTGTAACGGGATTTTTGGAGCATCCTGTATAAAACAAGGCAAATAAGTATAATATTCCAATTAATCTATTGCCAAAAACTGTAGACAAGCAGCGTTGTATCAAAATCACGTGACTAGTCAGGTTTGATGTTCAGAAGGTACGCAGTAAGATATACTCATTCCATAGATATATAGGGTAACGAAAAATTCGTAGCGTGATTCCTCACTTACTAGCAATCAAAAATGTCTCTCACAAAATTTTGTCCTGCGCATATTTCCGACAGTAAATGGACATTAAGGACTGACAATGTGGCAACACTCCAATCACATGCTCCTACCTCTGTCAGCGCATAACAGTAGTGCTGCTCAGTTGGTACAGTGGCTAGAGTTTTGGGTTAGCATGCAGGAGCTCAAGGGTTCGATTCCGGGTCGAGGTGTATTTGTGTTTATTTGCTAAATGTAGTCTGCGTGGTACGGTATCTGGTGTCTTAATAGCCATACAACGACTACAGTGGGGCTTCTACAGAACATTTGCACTTACATAATACGCACACAGAGATGGAAGTACAATCGTTTTCACTGGCCAGCTTTTGAAGAACTCGGCTGGTCTCGGCGGAGGTTCGAGTCCTCCCTCTGGCATGGGTGTGTGTGTTTGTCCTTAGGATAATTTAGGTTAAGTAGTGTGTAAGCTTAGGGCCTGATGACCTTAGCAGTTAAGTCCCATAAGATTTCACACACATTTGGACATTTTTATTTCTATTTTTATTTTATTTCATTTTATTTTATTATTATTATTTTTTTTTTTTTTGAAGAACTCTTCGCAAATCGTGGACGCGAATTATTTCTCACCAATGTATCTACTAGATTTCAAACCTGTTTTCTGTGGTCCCTCGCCCAACGGTCGCAAATATTATTCTTACCAAGTTCACGTCCATTACATTTTGTTGTGGCGTTTACATCACCAGTATGGCTAGCAAAGTACTTTGAAAAAAAATTCCAAACTGTTTACTACGTAAATGTCGGATACATCTGGCTCAAAAAACGGTTTATAGCTCATTATTATATGGCAGAGTCAAACTGGCAAATAAAGGTAAATACGGCTCGACCCGGAGTCGAATCCTCGCCTTCCTGCACGCTAACCCAAAACGCTATCCACTGCACCAGCTGCACACCACTACTGGTATGGTCTAACAGAGGTAGTTACCGTACGTATGATTACACTGTTGCCAGATTGTCAATCTTTAACGTTAATTTACTGTCAACATTATGCGCAGGACGAAATTCAGTTCAAATGGTTCAAATGTCTCTAAGCACTACAGGACTTAACATCTGAGGTCATCAGTCCCCTAGACTTAGAACTAGTTAAACCTAAATAACCTAAGGACATCACACACATCCATGCGAGCCTGCGACTGTAGCAGCAGCGCTGTTCCAGACTAAAGCGCCTAGAACCACTCGCCCATAGCGGCCGACCGATATTCTGTGAAAGACATTTTTACGAGTTCTTACTACGTGAGGAATCGCGCTGCAAAGTCCGAGTGTGCGAATTTTTCTTCACCCTGTATATGCTGTATGGTTGTGTTTAGGGGGCAGGTGGAAAATACGGGAATACAGAAACGCGCATGCGCGGTTAGAGCTAATTGGAGACAGTGCTCTTCAAACTGTAAGAAGCGGTAGAACTTTGGTCTGCAAGCAACGTGAGCGTGGTGTTCGCGGCAAGAACGCTCAGCTGTGCTTCCAGCTGTGGCCTATTGCAGGAGAGGGTAGCGCAGCTTGGAGACTGTCTTCAAGTTTTGAATCAGGGGTGGCCAAGAATTCGGCTCGCAAGCCGCGCCGTGGTACGAGTGCCATAGAGCTCAGTCTGGCACTGCTACACCACGCTGTCTGAGTACGACAAGAGAGAAGCCGCTAACGCGCAGCATTAAAATGGTAATACAGTTGCACTGCATACGACTTGATTTTATATTCGACACCTCTCACCAACGCAGATCGAAAACATAACAAATTTTAGGTATTATTCAATTATTTTTGGCGCCAGGAAGGCATGATGATTTTCATCTGGTACAAACTGTCAGCATACGGATTGACGCAGACGGTTTCACAGACTTTCGCACTCAGTTTACCTCGTAACCGTAACTAACTTAGTTTCACAATCGAAAAAAGTCTTTCATACTAATATCTTGTTCGAAATATTTTTGCACATTTGCAACCTCATTATGGAGACGTGGAAAGCAATGTAGACGTCCGGAAAATTTTAATGTTAAAGGGATATGTCTTTAAAAAGGGAACTATCTTGCAGATCAGCCAGTTACTTCCGCACATGCACGGGGGCGCTTTCAACTGGAACTGCAAACGGTCTCGAAAACAGCCCTAAACACTGTAAGACTGACAAACTCCTCAAAATGTCTACGGAATTATCATTGTAATGCTTGTAATTCTTTCAAGCACACTATGAATTCTTCAAAACGCACCTTTTCTTTAACGCTAGTGAGCTCAGGGAAATGGAGTGTGTTTGTCAGAATCTGTCCCTTCTACAACGCGATATTCCTTTTTAAATGCATCGTCATCAAATCGGAAGGAACTTGTTTCTCACCTTGCAGTGTCTTACTGAGAGCAGTGTGAAATCACTTCCACTTCAATTGTAAATTGCGAGATCTGCAGTCAAAGCCGGTTGTTCTAATTTTCGTTTCTACACTCCTTTTTCCTTCATAAATTCAACGTTTCTACACTCCTTTTTCCTTCATAAATTCAACAATAGCGAGTTTTAAATCAAAAAATCGTTCCAGGCATGCCCCTTCACTTAACCAACGTACTTTGCAATAATATTTAAAGTCTCCATACTCGTAGTTCAGTTTCTTCGAAAACCGTTTCAACTGACAGTTGAATAATGCGTGCAGCATCAGAAATTTTTCTGTTCGTACCACCAGAGTCTACTTGTGCTCCATGCCAGCAAGTTTAGCACAAAGTGCTCCTTCGTGCACAGAACAATGAACCTCAACTGTCGATCGTTGTAATTCTTTGCTCTTTCATTGCCAACTAAATCTTTAAATTATTTCTGCATGGTATTCAAATGTTGCTCCATAGCGAATCTGCAAAACTCGTCGATTGTGCAACTAAATAATAGGTACTGACATTTCTCGTCCCTCTCTTCTGCCATTCCCATTCATTTTTAAGGGCTTGTGACGATAGATCTTTACACTGCCTCTTTCTCGCAAGCAGCCACTGTGCCTGTGAACGTCCTTCATACCATGAGCAATTATCGATCGGTATATAGCGCCGACAGCACTATTCTGCCGAACTGAAGAGAGTTGTGTCGAGCGAAAAATGCCACACTGTAGCACCCAACGAAATTTCACGCTGTTCCGGCTACTGCCGACAAGGACCGATGCCGGTGTTTGGCCCACAGCGTGCGCGCATGAAATCTATCTCGCCGTGGCCGTCTCTGTTTTACGTACTTTCGGCTGCTGAAGTTAGGACAGATTATTTTACTGTACGTGTACTAACTGTGTCCGGGCTTATGTATATTTGGTGTGTTACAGATAGCTCATTCATTGTAAAAGCCTTGAAACTGTAAGTAGTTACGCGGAGGCCGTGCCGTACGTTATAGTAAATCAAGGTGGTTCCGAAAAATACCGTTGTAAACGTTATGTTTAGTTTTCTCTAAAGAAATTCTTTTAAACATTAAAGGTTTATTTCATGAAAGTTAATGCAGCATTATCGAGGTTTACTAGTTTGAATTGGCTACAGAATTTCTTTAAATAGCTGAAAGTTTTTAATAGTGACTTTTATAACTGCTTTTTGCTGGACTTGATTTTGATTAAATTCATTCTGATCAAAATTATTATTTCCTGGTGTCCATAGCGGACACTTTTTATTGTACACGAATAGGTTAAAGCTGTTTCCACAGACCGGGTTTTTAAATATTCAAGTAAATTTGTTTACAGTGTTATGGTTTTCATTAAAGCTAGCACTTTACCACTCCACTACCTAACTCCACACCATTTCGGCATTATAAAAATACTTGCTGAGTACCTAGTTTCTACTGGGTATGTATTTATTCCAGTCTTCTATTAGTCCACCTCTTCCTTCCGCATCTCTCTCCGTAACTCCTCACCGCAACCCTCTCTATCTATCTCCTCCTCCCTTTCTCTACGTCTATCCGCCCCTCCCCCTCTGTCCATCTGCTCCTTCTCTCATTGTTTAACTCCTCCTCCTCCCTCTAAGTCAATCCTCCTTCCCCTCTATCTCGTCTTTCTCCCTTTCTCTGTCCATCTCTCCTCCCCCCCCCCCTTTCTCTGTACATTTCTTCTTTCTCCTCTCCATCTCCTTTCCCCCTTCTTTCTGTTCTTCTCCTCTTCTTTCCTTTCTCTGTATATGTATTCCTATCCCCTCTCACTGTCTGTCTCCTACACTACCCTTTTTCCATTTCTCCCTCTCCCTCTGTTCATCTCCTCCTCCCCCCTCTCTCTGCCCATCTGTTCCTCCTCCCCCTCTCTGTCTATTGGCTCCTCCCCTTTCTCTTTCCATCTCCTCATCTTCCGTTTCTGTCCATTTCGACCTCTCCCTCTGTTTGTGCGTGACTTCATCCCATTATTTGTGTCATCTCCTTCTTTCGTGTCTCTCTTTGTTCAGCTCCTCCTACTCCTTTCTCTGTCCACGTTATCAGCCCCAACCCAACAGGAGGTTGCTGGCTCTTACTCCCACGGTCTTTCTTTCCGAAAAGTAAGTAGTATATGTGTCAAGTTTGGTTGACATCGATCCAGGGGTTTAGGAGGACCTTTAGACCCAAATTTTCTCCCATGTACGCACATGTCACATATATTTAACAAAAGTCACACATATTTGTCAATATAGTTCACCTGTATCTCTAGAGAATTTCACCCCGCCGTTTTGGCTTCACGCATCTCAATGTTTATGACGTTATTTATGCTGAACTACGAATCGTAAAATGATAAAATTTTTCAGGTATATTTAGCGGCATATGGGGATAGCGTTTGAGAAATGTGTTGCGAATACATTTAGTTGCAAGGAATTAATAAATTAAAACGTCATGCCTAATGCGGCAGTTATACTGCATGAACATCGAAAATGTAGTACGTGACAAACTTTGTTTCTTTCATCGGTCTGTGGAGGCTGTCAGCGAGAAGATTTTTTGTAAAGGTTGAAATAATGTGTAAAGTTGCAAGTCTCTACGTGCTGTCAGTCTCAAACAAAATCCGCGTATTCGCATGTAATGGGCTGTACTACTTTTTCAACCCCACCCAAACCCGTTTGATTGATAAGTAGTTCTTACCCCCTCAGCGATTCTTTCCAGACAGGAAATTATGTATGTACTAAATTTGGTCGAAATCGGTGCTACGTTTTAGGAGAACATACATACATACAAATACGGTATACATATACACACACATTTTTATAATATACTGTATGTGGATATAACGACCTCGGGAATTGAAGAAGAAATTTAAAATCTCTGGTTTTGTTGCAAAAAATTGAGTGAGAAATTATAGTTCATAAACTATGACAAGGGCTATATCATTTGTTGCTGTAATACTGTAGAAATAAAAAAGGTAAAACTAAAAATTGAAAGGTAAAAATAAATTAGAAGGGAACACTAAAAAATAAAAGAAAAAATTAAAAAATGTAAAAAGCATTGAAACATGCCTATGTACTGTTATGCCGCAGAACGATATTTAGGGTGGAAGTGATAAATTTTTAAAGTTTCCCCAGAGTCGAAGCCAAGGCAGGCTAATACGCAACGTCTAGAACGAAATGCCAGGAAGGAAGAACAACCGATGGTGCATGTAGAATGGATAAACCAAAGAGTTAATTTCCATACAGCACATGAGCTGGACGACCAAAGCGCCAATGCAGCAGATTGATCTCATGGAGAAGGGAGCCTAACGTCATTCTGTCGACCAAGTACAATGAAGTATCAGCGCGTAAATCGTATGCGAGTGTGACGTTTTAGGCGACAGGCAATGCAGAAATAACCAAACTCAAAAGTTGAAGAGTGGAGTAGGGGCACCGTGGCATGGCGCAGAGCGCTGATGGATTCAGAAAACTTGACCATATTTGGTTATTCTTGCCACACAATATAGTCATGGGCACAGACTGCCAAGTACAAATACTTTTACTTTCAAAGTCCATTTCTCAGTTTGCAGCTAAGTAGTTCTGAGAGGCAACTTGTGACATGCCATCCGTGATCCACCTAGATGACTTCTGTCAAGTCCGAGGGACTTGGTTGCCAATGGCTGTTACTCTAATGAAAAGACTTGGGTGCCTTCTACCAGCAGGTCCCTGAAGGCCTAGCTGACGTTACCTTGTGAGCAGCTGAACTAACATCATCCTGGGGCAGCACAGTAGCGCCACCCTCTACGAGCAGACACCAGCATCACTGGCCGCCCTCTGGCTGAGAGGCTGTGACGTAACTCCTCATAACTAGCTACTTCGTGCATATTTGTTAGGTGGCTTTATGGGGCACAGGCTACGTCGTCAATGAGAGTGCGTTGGTAACCTGCTAGCCATGCTATTGGTCGCCAGGGGCAGTGTGGGCAATACCGACTGGGCTGCGGCCAGTGAGCAGCTGTGACGTCTCGGGACACTGACTGGAAAAACTCCCCATTGCACTCCCCTCAGATTGTGGTAAGATGGCCACGTGGATAGTCCGTCAAAAACTGAACACTGATTAAGCATAAAAATAGGAAGAAGGTGTTCAGAACTTTGAAAAAAGAAGCAAAATAGAAACAGAGAAATGTCCAAGCTCAAGATGTGCAACATCACCCGACTTCGAATACCCATGGCGTCGGGATTACGCGGTCAGGATGGTGGACTGCGCAGGGGGAGATCCGTGTTCGAGTCTCCCTCTTGCACCCTTTTTTTCACCAAATTATGACCTGTCCATCTGGTCATTGACTTGCCTGTTAGCTGTATTCGAACTTGTGCCTGTGTAGTGGTGTAACGTCCGTCTACAACAGCGAGGTGTAAGGAAGGGACCCCAGATGTACGTACCTCTTATTTGTTCTACACAAGTACCACATGTTGTGATTATTGCATTCCGTTTTGGAAGTTTTGACTCTTCACTTTCTTTCTGTAACATAGTTCACACCTGTTTGTTCGTTTACTTGTAGTTTTCATTTGTGTGAGAGGTCTAAGTGGCATCTCGCCTGCTCTTGCTGTTCATCATATTTACTTGTGAAGGTAATATATTATTATCACAATACTCATATTCTAAAACCAATGCATACAATAACAATTGACAAGAATACAGCCGGCCGCGGTGGTCTAGCGGTTCTGGCGCTGCAGTTCGGAACCGCGGGACTGCTACGGTCGCAGGTTCGAATCCTGCCTCGGGCATGGGTGTGTGTGATGTCCTTAGGTTAGTTAGGTTTAAGTAGTTCTAAGTTCTAGGGGACTTATGACCTAAGATGTTGAGTCCCATAGTGCTCAGAGCCATTTGAACCAATTGAACAAGAATACAGAAGGTGAACAGACACGTCAGCGACCTGACGGACAGTTCATAATTTGTTCATGGAAAAAAAAGGGGGCACGAGGAAAATTTGAACAGGGATCTCCCGCTCTGTAGTCCAACACCATGACCACACGACCACGACGCCGTGGTTCTTCCGATTCGCTCGATGGTGCACATCTTGCAACTTGGACCGCTCACTGTTTCTATTTTTCTTCTTTTTTCACAGTTCAGTACGCCGTCTTCGCGTTTCCATACTTGATCTATCCGCTGGTGTATCTTACCACTAAATCTGAAGGGGAAGGGGTTGCGGTGGGAAGTTTCCCTCCTTGCCGCAGCAGCTGACATAACGCAGCATGTGCAGGTCTCATCTCATTCCAGCATGACTTGTGCTCTTCTGCCCACCATTACTGCTGGCAGCCATAAAGGAATACAACTGTGTATCCATAAACAATGAATGTCTATTCTTTTAACAATGCCTCATTACCTCCTTCGTGTGCTCGACAGATGTTCATCACCACACTCCATTCCTTGCCTTCCTGAAAATCTTAGAGACCACAGCTTGAGCTCCGTATTGTTGGTGTCAGGAGCTTGTATTTGCTATCGGTAATGGCTGGCATCTGTAGAGATGTGTACATCTGGTGCCATATCTGCAAGTCTACATCTGCAGCCGAAATAGCCTGACCAACTCCTCCTCGAGCTCAAGTGCTACATTTTGTAGTTCACTGCTACGCTGTGAGTGAATTTCTCTTGTTAGCCTTTTATGTTTAATTTGTTTAGGGCCATAGTGAGGCATCGTTACTATCATTTCTTAAACCCCAGGAGCTGCAGATCTGTGTCAGTTCTGTGACAATTGTAGGCAAGTCTACCTGCGGGATGTGAGGTAACAATTTTGAAATTTTTCTGGGCACAAGTTGCCATGTATGCATTCTGTGGTAGTTATGTGTAGTACACGTGAAGGGTTTGCCCAGTACGCACAGTAGAACACAAAATCTCATACAGTTTCTTTCTTGTTGGTGTGTTGTCGGTACAGTTTCCCCATTCTTTCTACTATAACAGGAGATGGAGGCTACACAAATGCCGGAAACATTGGAGCGACTTTGCATAAGGATACTGAAAGGGCAGATAGCTCCATCATTGGGACTTAATGCAGAACAGAAGGAGATAACGATGCACTGCAAAGGGAAGTAGAAGTATTGCAAGCCACCAGTGGACATTCGCAGTCTAATTTAGAAAAGACAAAAACTTTTTTGAGCATACCTGTTCCTTCCACTGATCCCGTAACAGCTAATCTAGTGACTCCTTTTATGGAGAGAACGACCTTCTCTGCCCTATCTCTGTTCATCTCCCCCTTTCTTTTTCCATCTCCTCCTCCTTTCCCCTCTCTCTCTATCACCTCCTCTCCCACTCTCTGTTCATCTTCTCCTCTGTCCTCTCACAGTCCTCATGCCCCCTCTCTCAGACCATCACCTCATGCCCCCTTTCTCTGTCCCTCATTTCCTCCTCCTCTCTCTTCATCTCATCCTGCCCCCTCCCTCCATATCCTCCTTGCCATTTTCTATGTTCATTCCTCCCAACCCTCTGTCCACCTCCTCTTCCCGCCCCCCCCCCCCTTCTGAGCGTTGTTTACTGTTATTGCAAAGTCAGAACCTGTAGTACTATTCTAGTCGAAAACCAAGAAGCCATAAATACAACTTTCCCATTTGCTAACAAAAATTTACTACTGTATATTTTGTATATATATTTATATATTAAAAAGTATAGAGTTTATATGTGTCTAAACATTTATTACAATAACAGGTTAGAACTAGAAGTAAACCAGGAAGGTACATTTTGAGATTTTTGGTAGCAATATTTTCCCTTCATGTATCACATATATATTTCTATACTATGCATATTAAAAGATGCATATATTAAGAATCAGGTACCTAGAACAAGCCCATATCACAATTCAACGTTGTGTCGAAATTTCAAAGCAAAAAGTCAAGAAATTTTGGAGATTAACGATTCTGACCAAACCAACGTTAACATTTTTATAACATTTTGTTTTTTGTCACATATATGCCAGATGGCATTCAAGTGGGCATATAAAAAGAGATGAGTATTCATATGCAATGTTGTGACAAAATTTCAAAGCAGTCTGTGAAATTTTGACACAGTGTTGTATTGGAATACTTGTGTGTCTTTATATCCCTATCTTTCATATATGCAGCACCTTCACTGGTGCTATGTCTACCTCGTAATGGCGGTTTAATAATGGTTTTGTGTTTCACACTACATGTGTTTCTTGGGCTTCTATTGGCTTTCTTACTCACATCATTCAAATATAATATTTCGCCATACATTTCTGGATAATTCACGAGTTTTGGGCTCTTAGGAATACTACATTCAGGAGCCCCAGTCTTCTTTCCAATTCTTTACCAGCAATCTTTATTGTTTGCTGAGTTAAACTTACCTGTGGTGGGCTCAACATCTATGGTTTTCCTCGGCTGACTCCATATATTTTATCTTCCTGGTGTTTATTAATGAAACTGGTGACAGGATGTTCTTCCTTTTTCATCTTTGAGAGCCATCTGAGTGATTAAGTAACTGGTTTAAACGTTTTTCTGATAAATGACGTTCCAAATGCGCTAATCTGAGCAGTTATTCAAGGTTTGTCGATGTGCTGTTGTGCTCTAGACTGGCTTCAATATGGTATGCAGTTTATACAGTCTTCCAAACTTATAGATGTTAATGAACTGGGGCTTCTTGTCACATATGCAAAACTTTCTGAATCTCTTCAACATCTGTATTCATCATATTAATTAATCTCAGAAGGATTTTAGTGATTTCTTCCTGAGATTTTATTTAGTTAGTTTTCTTATCTAAAAAAAGGTCATCCTATATATCTTGTAACTTTTTTTTCAGTTTCATGAGCCCTTTCAGCAACTGTATTCATGTGATCCACAGCATCTCCCAACGTTTTCATTTCCATAGTGTGAAGTTTACGAGTTTGATTTCAGTTTATTTAGTACAGTTTATAAGACTCATTTACTGTTTCAATTTTCACATCTACATATGGCTTATTCTTCCACCCACCTCTTGAGTTGAGAACTTGACAAAGAAAAAGTACACTTGATTCTACAACCATTTCGTTTCTGTCACTTGTCACTTATACTGTAAAAATTAGTGAAGTCATGATACTCAATGTGAAACATTGTATTTCCTTGTTTTGGCTTGTAAATTTCCTGATCCGTTAGAAAACTATTTTTCAGTAAAGTACCCAATATTTGTGGCTTATTCACCTGTGATTGTAGCATATACTTTGTTTACAGGATTTAAGTAATTTTGGTTGTTGGAGTGAGAAGGGGTTATTTTATTGTGCTCATTCTTATATACATTTAATGTTGCAGGTAGCTGATTACTGTCTGGGCAAAGCCTTGAAACCATAAGGAGTTACCTGAAGGCCATGGCATACACTACAGTAAACTGATAGTTTATTGCAGCCACGCTGCCACTGGGTCATCACTTTGAGCGTGAGAGCTTTCATGGCTGTGGGTTTTGCAAATTATAATTGTAAACCTGTATTTGTTTTTAAGAACATTTTATAAACATTGAAGTTTTATTCTGTTAAACGTCATGCACTATCATTTGCTGTATATTTTATTTAAATAACTTAAGGTTTTTAATAGTGAGTTGGTTGGCATTGTTTTTAATTAAATACTTTCTGATCAAGAATTTTATTTTCTGTTATCATAGCTGGTGTGTTTTATTATATGAGTAAAAGAAAAGGTCAGATCTGTTTTAACACTCTGAGTGTTTAAATATGTTAAATAAATTTCTTCAAAATATTATAGTTATTATTACAGCCCAGCACCTTACCGCTCCACCACCTGGCTCCCTACCATTTCAAACACACCCATTAACTTGCTACTAAAGGAAAATAGCGATTGCACAATATCGGTGTATTTAACAAGTATACTAAACTCAGGGATCCTAAGGATTCTGAGATTAATTACTCCCAAATATTTCATGGCTTTGGAACTGGTAGACTATGGTTTCCATAAGAAGAAAAAAAAAATTGGAGACCTTAAAGTGTTTGTTGATAATTCTGTCAACAGTTGCAGTATTTATATTAGATAACTAGTTTATAATCTTACAGGTTCATTTTCAAGCTTGACTTTTACTTGGCAAGAGGCATGAGTGGATTGTGGCAATCATTCTGCAAACGTTTATAAAGCATGTGTTGCTATTTTGATGTTTATTATTAAGATCAGGCACTGTCAGTGCAGCCGCAGTAGGCCAGGCTTGAAAATTAACCTATAATGTTCTGCAACTATTCACAGATCATTAATAAACGCTTTAAAGAATTAAAAAAATTTTGATCGCCTGTATGCTTATTTCCAAGTAAGAACATAATACTTAAATGCACGATATCGGACTGATTCATGTCCTCAAAGTAGGCTGCACTGTTATAAAACGGAGTAGATAAATTAAGTTTTTCATAAAATAAAGCACAGTCACAACAGTTTAGCGAATTGGAAGGGGTAGGGGAGGAAGATGGTATTTCTTCTACTTCTGTCTAAGAACTAAACATCCTACTCACTGATCTAGAGCAGCTGCACATCTTTATATACTGTTGAATCACATTATACATGAGAGGATGGATTTCAGAATAAAGGATGATTTTGCATGAAATATTATTTATCTATATTTTGACACATCAGCAAAAATTGTACAGTAGGTTCAGTAATTTATCATCGTTAAAAAATCCACTGACACTTTTTTCACTACATCGACAGCTGTGCAGTATTTTCCAAATAATTGTTTTTTGTATGCCCTAAATTCCGCCTGTAGAGCACTGAAACGAATTCATGCAACAAAGAACTAAGATATTCCGTCCGTAAATTAAGCTTTTATGAATTTAATACTTATGAGGATGACAACAGTAGACTTTGGCACCGTGCAGACACATGAAATTATACACAGCTCTAAGCCATCACATGTACATGACAACCAAACACCATTGAATACAGCTTTGCCATTTGGTTGCTACCAGTTCAGTCTGTCAGACGCAGTCCATAATGCACCAGTTATCACCTAAGTTCATAACACTTGAATAGCTTAAATAATTGTAAGAGTCTCCATGTTTTATCCAACTGATGCATCTCCGTACTTACTGGTGATGGACAGGTTACCACAGAAGAGACAAATGTTTGAGGCAGAAGGATGATATGCCTGTCATCATATGAGATGCACAGTATCACACAACTTCTACATCTACGTCTACATTTATATTCCGCAAGCCAACCAACGGTGTGTGGCGGAGGGCACTTTACGTGCCACTGTCATTACCTCCCTTTTCTGTTCCAGTCGCGTATGGTTAGCTGGAAGAACGACTGCCGGAAAGCCTCCATACGCGCTCGAATCTCTCTAATTTTACATTCGTAATCTCCTCGGGAGGTATAAGTAGGGGGAAGCAATATATTCGATACCTCATCCAGAAGCGCACCCTCTCGAAACCTGGACAGAAAGCTACACCGCGATGCAGAGCGCCTCTCTTGCAGAGTCTTGCTATCACGCTTACCAAATAACCCTGTGACGAAACGCGACGCTCTTCTTTGGATCTTCTCTATCTCCTCCGTCAACCCGATCTGGTACAGATCCCACACTGATGAGCAATACTCAAATATAGGTCGAACGAGTGTTTTGTAAGCCACCTCCTTTGTTGTTGGACTACATTTTCTAAGGACTTTCCCGATGAATCTCAACCTGGTACCCACCTTACCAACAATGAATTTTATATGATCATTCCACTTCAAATCGTTCCGCATGCATACTCCCAGATATTTTACAGAAATAACTGCTACCAGTGTTTGTTCCGCTATCATATAATCATGCAATAAAGGATTCTTCTTTCTATGTATTCGCAATACATTACATTTGTCTATGTTATGGGGTCAGTTGCCACTCCCTCCACCAAGTGCCAATCCGCTGCAGATTTTACTGCATTTCGCTACAATTTTCTAATGCTGCAACTTCTCTGCATACTACAGCATCATCCGCGAAAAGCCGCATGGAACTTCCGACACTATCTACTAGGTCATTTATATACGTATATTGTGAAAAGCAGTGGTCCCAAACACTCCCCTGTGGCACGCCATAGGTTACTTTAACGTCTGTAGACGTCTCTCCATTGAGAACAACGTGCTGTGTTCTGTTTGGTAAAAACTCTTCAATCCAGCCACACAGCTGGTCTGATATTCCGTAGGCTCATCCTATTCCATGTCTATTAACAACACTTTAAAACTATGTTTCACATTCTCAATTTTCATTAATACTTGATATTCACTGTCTGTTTATGTACTTATAATAACATGTTTAGATGCATTGTGCAGTCATATTACATTATGTAGTGGTATAAGTAGTTCAAGGGATCACTTAACTGAGGCTCAACAAATGGTTGTGCAAAGAACAGCTGTGTGCCTTAAGGAGGGAAACTGGCTCAGGACAGTGAAGATTGATCTTAACCTTAGATCTTAACTATTGCCTGGTCCCAGATGAACATAGCCTCACTACTCACAATAACTTGAACAAACGGATGTACCACCTTTGACCTGAACTACACTATCCACACTGTGGGTTAAACGCCTCATTGGACTCTTGGTGCAATCTGTATTTGGAAGCATTTGAAAAGAAACACAATCACGATTCATCGGACCGTACTACATGCCTCCAATCAGTTACTTCCCAGTTTCTGTGCTGTTTGGCCCGTTGTGCCACAGTGTCCAATTGCCTTTTACAAGGTGCTCGATTCAATGTCTATTGCATGCAGTTCCTTTTAAAATCTTCACTCGGAAACTGGTTGAGATGGACCTGCATTCAACTGCAGCAGCAGAATTTTAAAGCGTTTGCCATGGACAAGGCTATCACCGTTCTTCTGTCATGTTACATGGCAGCGAGTAGTACACCATTCCTGTAGACACGTTGGACAGTCTGCTTTTAAACAGTAACAAATCGGGCAACTCCATTCATAGTATGGCCGTGGGCACATACAAACATTAGAGCTCTTTTCTGTCATTCTCCCACGTCGCTCCCCCCCCCCCTCCCCCCACACACACCGCTCGACTCATTCCGCCGATTCTATACAGATGACTTATGCATACACTCCACTTCGCTGCCATGACTTAGGTATTGGTGGAAGTAGATTTGTGCTCTACCAAAACTACTGTTCGGTAGTTTTGGAACAATACGTAAATGAGGTAGTAAATGGTAGGATTACCGGTAGTATTGGTAGGGAAAGAAAGATATATAAATGTGTATGAGAGAAACTGGAAGTTGACGACTCCTTTTTTTGTTTGCTTGTTGTTTGTTTCGCACATAATTAAAAATGCACATCATTCAGTGTTAGTCCATTGTGTATTTGTGTATTTTACAGCCTTGCAGAATATAAATTGCATTTTGTAAGTAATAAAAATTAATTGATCGCTTTACTTTTGCGCTTAAATGTAACAAAGCAATTACTTTTGTTGTAAGAACACTTTACATGCATAAACTTAAAAAATAATGTATATATTGTTGTTATTTTGTACTCATTAGAACGTGCTTCATCACGAAAACATAAGAGTTTCCTGTTATTATTTATAAATACGAAAGTTGTCTATGAATAACAGAAAAGGTTTACCAAAGTTCGACGAAGTACTGAAGCGAATTTTCATACAACTGTTTTTATTTTGCGTTTCTTTTTTTACATTTTTGTTGAGGTAACTGCATTGTCTAGCGCTGTGTGATAAATCTGTGTTTTTTCTTTACTTTCACTATAACCGACATTCCACGCTACAAATCAACAATTTTCGAACAAAACCTGAGATAAACAGTGACAGTTTAAATTTTGCTACACATACTGTTTACTTTTAATTAACAGATAAGAGGCTAACGACGTAGAACAAAGATGCTCGTAGGTTAAACGGACCTTTATATATCCTCACTTAACTTCTATATGGTTGAGAGCTACTGGTTATAAGGGGAATCTAATAAGACACTGATCAGCCCGCCCGGCTAGCCGCGCGGTCTAACGCGCTGCTTCCCGAGTGGGAAGGCATGCCGGTCCCCGGCACGAATCGGCCTTGCGAATTAGTGTCGTGGTCTGGTGTGCCGGTCAGCCTGTGGATGGTTATTAAGGCGTTTTCCATCTGCCTCGGCGAATGTGGGCTGGTTCCCATTATTCCGCCTCAGTTACGCTATGTCGGCGATTGATGCGCAAATACTGTCTCGACGTACGTGTACATCATAATTAATCTATTACTCTACCACGCAAGCACGTGGGACTACACTCGTCTGGTATGAGACGTTCCCGGAGGGTGGGAGGGGGGGGGGGAGCGTCCACTGCGGGCCGAACCGCACAATAATCATGGTTTCGGGGCAGCGGTGGGTGGGTGGACTGCTGTGGCCTGTTGTGGATTTGTGAAACCACTGAGGTTAAGGTGGGGCGAAGCCTCTCCGTCGTTTCTAGGTTAGCGGTTCAATAAACAATACACAAGACACTGAGAGCATACGCAAAAACAGCGATCGTTATGAGGTAACACCCGATAGGTATACGACACACGCAGCGTACAAGTAACGCGGGTCCGATCTTAACTGATCAAAGCTACAAGGAATAATATCGCAGTCTACGCTCCGTGGAGTAATACCATAGTCTACGCTTACTTACGACAGTCTACGGTAGTTCTATGGTAGTTTTACAACAGTAGGTGGAGGGTCATATAAACATCTGGTACCACCATTTACAGCGTACGTTTTTAAATGGGCCGATCGTGACATCAACTGGTCGTGGTATGAGAAAACTAAGCAGAGGAAGCAGGTGAAGGATCTAAAGGTCCATAGTTTGTTCGCTTTTGCTCCATGTCTTGTTTGAGAACAGCAGTTTGTAAATGCCTGATAGCGTCTTCGTTTAAGTGAGGAGAGTGTCTTCATTTTGTCCCTTGACTGTAGGAAAACTAAATATGATTTCTAGCCTCAGTCTTGAACGTAAGGCTGTCGAAATCTTCCCTACTTGCAGAGGTTTCTAAGCTGATTAGTTATGAAAAAACTAGTCATTAAAATATGCTTATATTAGTATCAAGAACTTTCGCATAATCGAGAACAGCCTTACCAAAAGTACGGTTGCAGCCAAGAATACACTGCAGAGAAACATAAACAAAAAATCGATAGCTAAAGTGAAACAGACATTGCTTGTAAATTACTAAACAAGTACTGATTATTAAATAGCGAACAACATGTCGTTAGTTTACAATCCTAATTTAACCTATACATGGAAGATAATGTTGGGGGAAGCTTTCGAGATCAACCAGAGAGATTAGAGAGATCATTACATTCGTGAGAATTTTGTCGAGACGATAAAGGCGGTCAGTTTCTATGTCTCCTTACCACATGATGATGTAGAAGATGGCTTGCAACACCCAGCGGGCTTCTAGAATGCTCCTGCCCGAAACAGCTGCTCGTGCCGTGTTAAAGGGTGACGCTTTATCACTGGCGTCATTGTGCGTCTTTGTCAAAGGTAATGAACAGAAAAATTGTAACGAGACTCTAGACCTCATTAAAGCCCGACGTCTAAAACTTTGTCTTTTGTCAACTGCTGGGAAAAATAATAGCCAAGTTCTACCTGCCGGTTCTACTTGCCGCGACATAGAAAGTAGAATAATGCCTTCGTTCCACAGATATGTCGCATCCTGCCTAGATGCCAACTGAAGCCGCTGAGATATTTAAGCCGATCACTTCTCTGGTTGGTTCAAATGGCTCTGAGCACTATGCAACTTAACTTCTGAGGTCAGTAGTCGCCTAGAACTTAGAACTAATTAAACCTAACTAACCTAAGGTCATCACACACATCCATGCCCGAGGCAGGATTCGAACCTGCGACCGTAGCGGTCGCTCGGTTCCATACTGCAGCGCCTAGAACCGCACGGCCACTCCGGCCGGCCGATCATTTCTCTGCTGTACGGAATACTGTATAGCAAAGTATACTCGGATCTAATCGGTTACTGTTCCCGAACAGTGATATCCTTCAACCTACTCACTGGTACGATATAACGAAATTAAATGTGTAAAACAAGAGTATAGGCTCCAATAAGGTAAATTAATCAGTGTATTTCTGAAAACTTCAACATGCTGTACCGCACCATACAGTTTATGCACTCGATTACCATCCTCAATGTGGGCTGCCTCCATATCGCGACTGTTACGTTTTATTAAATTTCATCATTTACAGAACATTAAATGAAAGTCGCTCCTTTGAGAAAAGAATTATATGTTCATCTCAGAGAAAGGAAATAACGCCACAGTGGCCGAACAACTCTATACAGACTCACCCTACTAATAATGCCATACGATAATTTCATTTAACTCCGTAGGAATATAAATCTAATTTTAACTGACTGAAGCCTCTTTGTTTCGTGTTACCTGACGTCGCGCGAGCGCTCCTTTATGCGTATTGGCGCGTGCCGAGACGGCTGTGAGCTCAAAGTGTCTTAGGTCTTCCTTAATTATCTGCCACTGCATGGTGCCATCATTTGTTTCCCAACACACTTGGCAACATCACCAGGGACTGTCACGTAACGACTCTTCACGGGACTTTTCAGCTCCGGCCATTCCATCACCTCTGGACCTCAGAGAATTCGCGATGATCGCCTCATCACAGTGCCATCTGCGGGTGATCTCCTGCCGGAGGATGAGGGCGTAAACCCCTCTTGCAGCGCCCTGTAAGCCTCATCAACCGCTGTACAGCGGCGGGATTAAGCTCCCTTTCTTCTATCCCTGTCGACGTCACCCCAATTCGCCGATAGATGAGGAGGCAAAGTAGTCAGAGCGAGCGTTTGCCAGGGGAGGAGGAAGAGGAGGGGGGGGGGGGGGGGAGGCAGTCGTCCGCAGTGGCGCCCAGCAACACACAGCACGGCAGCCAGCGACGCACGAGCCGAGGCAGGGAAGTCGGGCTGCGGTCGCGGGCGAAGCCGAAAATTACAACGATTTGCGGGCGAACACTCGTGAGAGGCGCCGCACGATGCCGCATTGTCCGCGCATTAATCCGCTTTAGCGCCGCCTCGGCGCGGGGGCGGCGGCGGCGGCGGCGGGGGGCCGCGAGCCATTACTCAAGGCAGCCACCAGCGCCACCCGTAATGGATCCGGCGCGGGGCGCCGCACTTGTTTGCGCGCATTTAGTGCCAATGGAATTATCGCTTCTTTCTTTCTTTTCTTTTATTTTTTATTTTTCGCCCGGCCGGGCGAGGTTTTCCACTGTGCTGGGGCCTCAATTGCGGAGAATGACTCTCGAGTGGAAAATGCGACGCCAGCGCGGCTGTAGAGGACGCGGACGCGACCACGGCGGCCGTCTGCTGACGTCACGCTCGCGAGGCGAAGTGGAGAAAGGTGAAGCGGAAAGGAATGGCTCGACTGCGTCGCTGCCCACTAACCTCTACCC
This sequence comes from Schistocerca nitens, assembly GCF_023898315.1. NCBI lineage: Eukaryota > Metazoa > Arthropoda > Insecta > Orthoptera > Acrididae > Schistocerca > Schistocerca nitens. Next base: position 527,223,533 of record NC_064619.1, on the reverse strand, counting down.
GCGTGCCTTCAGACTAAACTTTCCATCGTTAAGAATGTTTGACACCATTCTGGAACATCAGCGACTGGACAGTGAGCCTCTTCCACTTCCTTCTGTCCATGTATATCCTGATGCAGGAAACATCATTGTCTTTCCTCCGGCAGCAAAGTCACCCTTTGTCATACCCACTGACGGGCTCTGGAACTCTCTTTTCTCTCCACTTCAGTTTCCAAATTTATTTGCGCTATTCTTGTAGAGTCTAACTTTATTATATACCCGTACCTTTGTAGTCTGGATGCTCTGATTCGCTAAATAGGGGCTATCTTGATTTTCGGTATAGAGGGGACATCCTGAGTTCTTCCTCACCTCCTCGTTCTCCAATTTATCCACCTTAATCTTCTGGTTGGCTGGTTGGTTGATTTTTGGGAGGGGACCAAACAGCGAGGTCATCCGTCCTATCTGATTAGGGGAGAATGGGGAAGGAAATTGGCCGTGCCCATCCAAAGGAACCATCCCTGCATTTGCCTGAAGCGATTTAAGTCAAACGCGGAAAACGTAAATCAGGAGGTTTTATTCTTCTGGATAGTGGATCTAAGGAATTTCATTTCTGATACCTGAAGTCTCGACGCCTCTTTCTTTGTGAGGGTGCTTGCTTCGATACCATAGACTAGTACTGGTTTAGCTGCTTGACATGACTAACTTCCCTTTTCCTTTCATCTTGTCGTTCCATAAAAGGGTAGTACTGGTAGCATTTAGGACCGCTCTGCACTCTGCTGGTAACCTACTTTCGAATTATCATCGGAGAGTATACCTACTAGGTACAGATAACTGTCCAGAGAGTCTACCTTATGGTCTCCTACTCTCACACTTGGGAGTTGTCCATCACCGTTGACAGGCATCACCACTGTCTTCGTCTCACCGATGTGCACGCTGTTCTCTTGGTAATGTACGACTTATAGTCCTGGAATATAAATATGAGGTATCGGTCCAAACCACCTTAATTTTCCTGGCAGTTTGTAATGTTTCGTATAAGATATGCCAAATCTGAAACTGACTTATTTGCTGGGCGACATCTATTACAGACAAATAAGGTAGCATGTGGAAACCGTTTGTGCAATACACGATCGAAACTTGACGGTACATACTGCGTCGTGATCACTGGATGTGTTGTCGATCGAGCATAAAAGCTGAGAAATATGTATTCCCGTCTCCCATTGGCTTCCAGAGCATACCCTTATAAGGAAGCATCACCTTTTTCTGGCATCTGTTTGGCTACTATTGAGAACAGACATTCCAGCAAGGACAGACACGAAGAGAGGGAGTCAATGGAATGGTGGTGGCCTATGGTGAAATCTTTCGTAGTAAGGGGAATTGTTTCTCTAGATTTCCGTTGTCTGTCCTTACTTTAAAGTTTGCGGTGGCAGGTAGCACACATTTGACAAGGCTAGTTGTTGTGATGAAGGTAAACTATGATGGCGTCGCTAACCATTTCAGTTCGCATTTTCAGTATCCAAGCAACTATGTGAAGCGATCGTCATCACAGTCAAGCAGAGTGAAACCAACTTAGACTTTGTATAAGAGTCGCAACTAAAGAAGACGCAAAGTGAGTGGAAAGAACATTCACGGCGTGTGCCTGAAGTGTACAAGTCAACCTGCAGTAACCGCGGAAATCTCAGGGATATTTCAAGGTTTCTAAAGCTGCCCAATTCGACAATTAGTGATGTGACTGCGAAGTCGAAACACGAAATAACAACCAAAGTAAACCAAGACGAGGCAGACCTCATATTCTGACAGACAGGAACCATCGAGCACCGCGGAATGTGGTTGCAAGAAATCGCAAGATATCAGCGGAAGGAATCACCTGTGTCTTCCAATGTCCTACCAGTAGTCCAGGTAGCACAATGACTGTGCACAGGGAATTGAAATGAGTACAAAGACTGCGCAGTTCCTCATGAGCCACACGTTTCTGCAGTCAATACTAAGCGACTCTTGAGGTTGTGCAAAGAGTGGCGCCACTGGACTATGGGTGATTGGAAACGAATGATTTGGAGTGATGAATCACGCTGTGACAATACGATGGAAGGGTCTACGTTTGGCGAATGCCAGTAGAACGTTATATGAAATCGCGTGTAGTTCCAACAGTGAATTACTTAGGAGAAGTCGTTAGATACGAACACATTTTACAGCCGCGCGGGTAGCAGCGCGCTCTAGGGGTGCCTTGCACGTTTCGCGCGGCTCCCCCCGTCGGAGATTCGAGCCCTCCCTCGGGTATGGTTATGTGTCTGTTGTCCTTAGCGTAAGATAATTTAAGTTAGATTAAGTAGTGTGTAAGCTTAGGGACCGATGACCTCAGCAGTTTAGTCCCATGAGACCTTACCACCAATTTCCAATTTCTCCACATTTTACAGCATTGCGTACTACGTCCAGTAGAGGACCAGTTAGGAGACGAAGATTGGATCTGCATGACAATGCACTGTGTCAAAAAGCGGCATCTTTGAGGCAATGGTTTATGAACAATAACATTCCCAAAACGCACTGGCGTGCTCAGACTGCCGACCCGAAACCAGTGAAACGCATTTGGGATAATTTAGAACGTCGGCTTCTCTCCGGATCCTAGTGTGTAGGGGAAAAATGGGCTGCCATTCATCCATAGACATTCATACACATCACTGCAAGTTCCTCCAGCAGATTTTAAGCCGACATAAAGGCGAAGGGTGTACATACGCAATATTAATGTCCACTAATAGGTGTCCGGATACTTTTGATAAGACAGTGAAAATATGTCAGATCACTGGGAACAGCGGACTCCGTTAGGGAACGGAGAATCAGTGAAAGGAAAGATAAATCCAAACTATGTTTTTATATGGAGCCTGGTACCGCGTTCGTCTCGAACACGAGTCCACTACCTTAACCATACAGACACTTCAATCGGTCAGGGAGGGACGCCATTTTCTGTCGCTATTACTGTCTATCTTCGATAATACATACATCAAAAAAAGTTTTGCGTCACCCCAGTTGCCAGAACTTCTGAAGACAGACGTTGACTCCGGATATTGTATCACAGACACAGTCCCGTTGACTGTTCATATATGTCACTAAACCCGCCCAAAGACGAAAGCAACCATGCTTGAGCAGTGCCTATTAGACGGAGCCGATCAGTTCCAATCATTCCACCAGGAAGGAGGTATACGGTTCGTGTTGCCTGTAGTTCAACCGTGTCTAGACGGTCAATGCCGCGCTTCGATCGCGTCCGTATTGCCAGGAAGGGCTCTCAACAAGGGAAACGTCCAGGCGTCTCGGAGTGAACCAAAACGATGTTGTTCGGGCATGGAGGAGATACAGAGAAACAGGAAATGTCGACGACATGCCTCGCTCAGGCCGCCCAAGGGCTACTACTGCAGTGGATGACTGCTACCTACGGATTATGGCTCAGAGGAACACTGACAGCAACGCCATCATGTTAAATAATGTTTTTCGTGCAGCAACAGGACGTCGTGTTACGACTCAAACTGTGCGCAGTAGGCTGCATGAAGCGCAACTTCACTCCCGACATCCATGTTGAGGTCCATCTTTGCAACCACGACACCATGCAGCGGGGTACTCATGGGCCCAACAACATGCCGAATGGACTGCTCAGGATTGGCATCACGTTCCCTTCACAGATGAGTATCGCATATGCCTTCAACCACACAACCATCGGAGACGTGTTTGGAGGCAAATCTGTTAGGCTGAACGCCTTAGACACACTGTCCAGCGAGTGCAGCAAGGTGTAGGATTCCTGCTGTTTTGGGGTGGCATTATGTGGGGCCGACGTACGCCATTGGTGGTCATGGAAGGCACCGTAACGGCTGTACGATACGTGAATGCCATCCTCCGACCGATAGTGCAACCATATCGGATGCATATTGACGAGGCATTCGTCTCCATGGACGACAATTCGAGCCCCCATCGTGCACATCTTGTGAATGACTTCCTTCAGGATAACGACATCGCTCGACTAGAGTGGCCAGCATGTTCTCCAGACATGAACACTATCGAACATGGCTTGGGATAGATTGAAAAGGGTTGTTTATGGACGACGTGACCCACCAACCACTCTGAGGGATCTACGCCGAATCACCGTTGAGGAGTGGGACAACCTGGACCAACAGTCCCTTGATGAGGTTGTGGATAGTATGCCATGACGAATACAGGCATGCATCAGTGCAAGAGGACGTGCTACTGGGTATTAGAGGTACTGGTGTGTACAGCAATCTGGAATACCACTTCTGAAGGGCTCGTTGATTGGTGGTACAAAACGCAATGGGTGGTTGTCATGAGAAATAAAAAGGGCGGAAACGATGCTTATGTAGATCTCTATTCCAATTTTCTGCACAGGTTGCGGAGCTCTCGGAACTGTGGAGGTGCCAAACATATTTAAATTTTTTTTTATGTCTGTACAAACCACTGCAGTCACAGTAATTAACGACCATACAACTTTTATCTATGAGGCTAGCACCCAAGAAATTTATATAATTAAAATTACAATTAAAATTATGAGCAGATAATTATTTAGAAAATGTTGTAGTTCTGAATCTTTGAAATAAACTTGAATTCCGGTTTTCATGTATGTTTGTGCTGTTAAAGCATTCTATATCATCCCCTCCAACATCCACATAATATTACTGTAGTCTAGCCAAATGTTTGATGTGTATTGGTAACCACCGAAACGACGTATCTTTCGCGTGATCAACGATTCATTGTCGTACTCCACGTTCACATATGAACGCAAACTGTATTCAGTACTAAATAGTTATGATTAGTGAGAAATTACATCATGTAGGTTGCGTCCTCTTTGAAAATTAATTCTTCTAATCTTCTCTGCTATTGAGATTCTGCACTACCTGCTGCGATATTTCAGCTGGATGACCAACAATTTCTACTCTAACACGTTTTCCAGTCCTCATTACGATTTTTCTTAGCAGTGTGGAAGCCATCAAAGTAGCCGTCTATGAAAAAACTGCAGGCATCCTAAGTTGATGCTACTGATCATGAAACGTCACAGAATTCCTAGATGACGTAATTACCCAGCCATCATTATCGTCTTGAAGTGCACGATGTTGCACCGTGATACTGTGCCCAATGGTCGCGAAAATCGTGAAAAACTGTGTATTGGATACAGATAAAGATAGCGTCGTCTCAACTCGTCGATGTGGTTTCAGTGATCATGCTCCGCTCTTCATTTTCTAGAAAAATCGGGTGGACAAGTTCCATCTACTTCGCGGCTGTGCAGATTGGGACTATGAAACGCATCACCGTGGCTACCTACACATCAATGAGGGTACTACTTCTCCACGTCAAAATAGACCTCATATTATATCCAGATCTGCTCCAGATTTATGGTCTTCGTTTATGTTTCTCTTTGTTTATGGCAGAGTGATACCTGCATCCTATTATCGTTCTCTTGAATAAACCGAAGCGTATACGGATCGAAAGTTTTTACCACCTGTTATAACTTCCCTAAGTACAAGACAAATTATGACTCCAGCGTTGATATCCTGAAATTAATCCCATTTGTACGAAATTGAACCCATGGATGAACAAAAACGCGGTCAGACTACAGTTAATAAAATATAAGGTAGTACGAAAAATTTCATAGATCAAAGAACATAAAAAGCGGCCTGTAACATTAACTAAAGGAAGATATACTGCAACCAACCTAATACAATCAGTGTAATTGCACACAAAATCCTAAGGCCTAACGACTAGAAAATGGTTCTTAACAATGTAAAGTGTCGAAGCTTTCATTGCTGCTGCATGGGTCATAACTTCTCTGCCACTCGGACTTACCTTATATGGCAGAAAATTAATGTTTCAAGTATGAATTACTGTGTCTACTGAAGGAAGTTTAACGCATTGTTAATTCTGCAGAAGGCAATTGTTTTAAAAGGTATTGTACTGGAACTTGGCACTGGTGCGAACAATGTTAAGTGAGCACATATGCATATGAGCATGAAAGATCATAGGACTGAAGAATGACTTCAAGAGTGAAATAGCTCGTAAGAAATTGTAACTTAACGTGTTATTATTCAGAAAGCAGTCACAAAAATCCTGAACAGTATATACAAATGTTCTCTAACTCACCACGCAGGTGCCCAATACCACAGATTTATAGAAAAGTATGAAATAATCACATATGCTTTAAAATCCCCATAATAACCTTCAGAGAATGAGAAATGATCTGAAAGGTGACCTATAGCTTCGTATGACTCACTGAAAAATAGATATTGATTCTCGCATATTCAAATAAAGACGCGATCTGAAAAAAAGAGTTGACCTTGCTCACATGGAAGCACAACGGAGAAAGCATTTCCTGCAGCGCACCTAAAAAATAACCTAATATTGAAATACTCGAATCTAGCGCAAGTGAGCAAGAATCTCAACAATAACCCTAGACTCTGCAACACAGTAATGCCCTTCTCAAGTAATTCGAAACCTGAAATTATGATCTTTACAAATGATTGGCAGTCAGTACGATGTAAGCAGCGTCAGGCGAAGGCCAAGCGAAGCGGAAGAAAGGAAAATAATGTCAGGCAGATCACACTGCCCAGTCGAACTTGAAAGTCTGCGCCAGCAGTCTGATTCTACCCTCAAAGTACTGCACGAAGACGTGCTTCTCTTGAAACGTCCCCTTTGAACAATTATACATGACTGTGCTTAAACTGACACAAAATATTTTTAGCGCAACGCAATCTGACCTTCAAAAATCCCTACAAAAGAATGGCCCTGACTAACATTAACCTATACGTTTCACAAATCACTTACCTCACAAAAATCTTCGTTACTCTAACTACTGCAATACAGCGAGCGCCACTACTGCCAGCTAAATAAAAGATTCAAACTACTGAAGGCACTAACTACTGATAGGCACAGTTAGCAAAATAAAGATTTTGATAGAGAACAAAAAATGTATTTACCTTAATATTGTTCAAAAGTCGTATTATATTTATCAGTTCATGACATCCAGCAGTCTTACAAACTTACTCTTTCTTAATGAGACACGTTCAGATCGTCCGCTCTCAAAATTCCGCCATTTCTCTTCCCCACATCCACCACTGCTGGCGGCTCACCTCCAACTGCGCAACGCTACGCGCTGTTAACATCCAGCTGCCCAATACTACAATGGCAGACAACAATGCAAACTAGCCACAGACTGCACACAGCACAGCAAGTGATTTTCATACAGAGCGCTACGTGGCGTTACCAATAAGAAAACCTAAACAGCCTACTTACATAGCCCCCATGCTCCCCACAAAAAATTTTACAAATTGTTTTGGGCACTGGCCAATACATATTTGTTAAAAAATTTTTCACAATTACAATAACAAAGAAATTAAATGCACACACTTATTGATACAGTGTTGGTCAAAAGATAAAATTTTCTCACAGTCCATAAAGACAGTCCTGATTGTTCATCACAGTAAAATTGCAGTGTTTTTCTCAAAGTCTGAGCTGTAAAAGAAAATGCACACGGAAGTAGTGGATTTCCATGCAGTCTTGAAGAAGTAGTGTTGTCCTTCCAACGGAAAGACAGTGCTGACTCGTGACATTCAGACAGGTAATGGGCCACAACAGAGCAAACCCACAGCAGAGTCAGTCAAAGTTTTGAAGAATATTGGTAGGTAGGTCATCACAGAGCAGACCCACTGTATTTCTGGTAGAGATTATGGTATTGGTGGGCCACCAGAGGTACAGACCCACTGCAGTTCTTGTAGAGATGGCTAGCAGCCATCTGCTGTGACTGTGCAGGTGCACAATCATCACTGAAGAGTCTTGCGGAGAATATAGCAAGTCCATAAACCACCACATGTGCACTCACAAAGTTTTTGGAATTGTCCTTAGAACCAGCAATGCTGTTATCCAGTCCCTTGCTGAATTATTAACACACGTCCAAACACTAACAGTCCTCTTTTTTTCACATATTGTGCATATACTATGACCAACAGAAATGTGTGCAGTGAAATGAATGCTTACAAGTTACTTAATTTGATGAACTGGTGTCAATTACAATTTTATAACATGAGAATACAATAACAAAGGTACAAAATACATCATTAAAGAACATGACAATACAGATAACATTTTTAGTAATACGGGCTTTACAAAAGAATCGAAATAACATATACATCAGTGTAACAGGAATTATGACATAAGTAAATACGTAAAAGGTCAGAATAACTTTTAAAACATCAACTTCACACATGAGCAACAAAACAGAACAGATAAATAATGTCTAAACATCTTTACAAAGTAAATAACATAGTATTAGAAAAATTCTACAACATAACTCTCATCAGCTAAACACATATAGACAGGAAAAACACAAATAGACAAGGGTACATAAACACATAGAGGGATAACACAAAAGGAAAGGACAGGGTTTGTTTTACTGCAGTATTTTGCATGGAGATCTCCCTTTGTTCATAATTATTCCCAAAAAGTCCTATCTAAGCCTGCTTTCTGTATTCTATTCATCCTCTTTTAAAATAGTTATTCTTCATTGTACAGTAGCTTTTCTTTTACAAACTTTTTTCGCATAACTTCTCAATGCATTTCTTCCAATTCATCATAACTCATTCTCTTATATAGCCTACACCCTCTTAAGCTAACTTAAATATACTGAGCTCAAATGCATAAACTAAGGGACAAGGCAATGCAGCAGCACAAAACAATTAATACAAAGAGCAATGAAAAAAATGCAAATTGGCAAAGCTAGCAGCAGTAAATTTTAATTAGCAAAGCAAATGCAACATTAAACTAATATGAGCCAATGTGCAGCAAAAAGAAAAATAAATCAGTAGTAAAACTGGCTTAACAGAGTAATACAAAGTGAAATTTAATAGCACTATGCCTGGCAAGCAGCAGCAGCAAATGAAATAACTTATATCTAATTATGACAAAGCTCAAGCAGAAAAAATATTACAGTAAAAATGGCCATGTCTAATACCTATGTCACATCTTAACACTAGAGTGATGCATCACAAAAACTTACTCTGCAAGAAAGTTACCAAGTCATTAAAAAAATTATTTATGCAATTCCTGTGAAGGGAAATGTCTATTTGTGCTCTCTTTTCTACGAAAGTGCGTCATAAAATTATTCTTTACTGGGTCTGTAGACAGAAAATAGTGATATTAGTACATCTAGTAAATTTTATTTTAACCAATGCTGCAGTGCAGCTAGAAACTAGATATTAAACAAAATGAGCAAATATGTACAAAGGAAGGCATGATACATTCTTCACTAGCCATATGGCATTTCATAAGGCAGTAAAAAATCTCTCAACTAGAAAGACAGTAGTCATAATCAGGCGTATAGACATAAAATATTTCTCGTCATTTCATTAGGCATTTCAGTAAACATCATAAATTAAGAGCTCCACAGTGTAATCATATGTTTTCAAGTTTGAGCGTGTCGTATTTGCGATGCTTTCTACAAAGAAATGTCAATAGTGAGGATAATGGCCTCCTTTTTTTCTCCACCTGTGCCTCTGAAAGGCACACACTAATGGTTTTTTTTCCAGGCGACTGTCGCGCAGCTGGGTGCCCATGACGCATTACGTGAAGGTCACTTAACTTTCTTTACGAAATATTTACGACACCAGTTTGCACTACAGTGACAGTCTCATATAAAAAATTTCACAGGTCGAGAATTTGCGTTGCAAATGTGTAGAAACAAAATCCTATGAATATAACAGTGTGCAAAAAATTTTCGCCTGCATTGTGATACGTTCACGCATTTACACACATTTCATAACTCTTAAAGTACGATTCTCAGCTTATTGATCATAAACATACCTCAACAGCATAATACACATCGTTATCGTAATAATAACATCATAACAGATCAATCACATCTCAGAATCGTCGCAGCTTCCTTCAATAATTTCAAGACCTTCAATAAAGTCATCTACCTCAAATGTACTTAAAAAATCATGATCCCTTACCAAATACAGTATTCAAAAAATTTTTGTTTCTCTGTTAAATAATCAGATAGCTGTGTAATTCAGTGTTAGAGAAATATGGTACTGATGTGTAAAGTTGTATAAGCAAATACCATATTAGCTAGGGCTCCTTGTGCTTGCCAAACACATGGTACACAAAGTAAGTGTGTACCCCCTGAGGATTAATGTAATTGTACCCTCAGGTGTTACATATTACAGCAATGGAATTAAATGTATCACGGAAAACCTTTGTATCATTGGAATTCAAAAATCTTTAAAAATAAATGTTTTAAGTACAAAATTAATGACTCAAATACGTGTACTGCAGCGCTAAACTGCGCATCTTGTTGTAAGATAAACTCCATCATTACTTAACGGTAAAGATGTGCCAAGGGTAGTAATTATCGTCATCCATAAGCAAAGTTCTGTAGAAGTCAATGTACTTACCTCGGGGTAATAAACAAAAGTGAAATGCTTTGCCTATAGATATCTTAGTTATTACGCTTATTGCCGTGATGAAGTAAGTACTGTGCTGTAACGTATTGTTGTGCTACGGAAAAGGCTGTATCATTGTAGCTATACCACAAAGGTACTACTAAAACATGTTTTCCTTTCCAGAAAAATTCAGAAAAACTGTGCAGATATAAAACAGGAACACCGCAAAAGCAACATTGTAAATTGTCTCTCATTAGTAGCGTCCTGATAAAATCGTGTAGCTGTCACATAAACTAACCACTGTGTCATCTGGTATCTCACAGAATGTACTTTAAATCCAGAATGTATTTTCAAGTAAACTAAAATGTTGCATTAAAATCTCATTAGCAGTACCAGTATATGTTCTAAGTATGTTAGCCTGATAGTCGTTACGTAATCATGCAACTAACAAGCAAGAATGTACAAATAACAACACTGTGTCGTTTTTCACTATAACAATGCATTCGTAGTTTCTGTTTAAAAATGTTCCCTAGGTTCTAGACTGGATACTTAACTCCAAAACATTGTTGCATGTTAACAATTTCTCAGTGTGACAAATTGTACTAGTAGCGTGACGTGAAAAGTTTTATGGCAAAGACAAAGTTAAAAAGCAGATTAGCTTTCAATAAACGGTTTTACATGTGAAATGTGGTGTAAACCTTTACTCTTCCTAGTACGCAGAGTTTCAACTTCAACGCAATTATCATGTGGTATACGTCGGATTCTGTAAGGTCCATTGTAAACTAGAAAGAATTTGTGACTCAAGTGTTTATTCTTATGTAACAATGAATGAGCTTTAATGAGAACTTTCTGACCAATATATAATTTCTTTGCATTTGCTTTACCGTGTAGTTTTCTCCTTTTGTCTGCTGCAGATTTTATATTTTTAATAGCCAAATCAATTATGTCTTTGTCTCGAAGTTTACGGGTATTCGGGAAAGGTACAAGCTCTCTGATTCTGTTTGGTGGTTCTTCATTCTTCAGTACAAGAATTTTCAAAAATCCCTACAAAAGAATGGCCCTGACTAACATTAACCTATTCGTTTCACAAATCACTTGCCTCACAAAAATCTTCGTTACTCTAACTACTGCAATGCAGCGAGCGCCACTACTGCCAGCTAAATAAAGGATTCAAACTACTGAAGGCACTAACTACTGATAGGCACAGTTAGCAAAAGAAAGATTCTGATAGAGAACAATCAATGTATTTACCTTAATATTGTTTGAAAGTCATATTATATATATATATATCAGTTCATGACATCCAGTCTTACAAATTTACTCTTTCTTAATGAGACACGTCCAGATCGTCCGCTCTCAAAATTCCGCCATCTCTCTTCCCCACATCCACCACTGCTGGCGGCTCACCTCCAACTGCGCAACGCTACGCGCTGTTAACATCCAGCTGCCCAACACTATAATGGCAGAGAACAATGCAAACTAGGCACAGACTGCACACAGCACAGCCAGTGATTTTCATACAGAGCGCTACGTGGTGTTATCAATAAGAAAACCTAAAAAGCCTACTTACACTCTCTACTTAACCATAGATAAAATTTCTCTAGAAGAAGAAAATATGGTTTATAAGGTCTTTGAATCATGTATTATTCAGAACTTGCTTATTGATACATAACATGACAGATATTTATAACAGATGACTTTCAGGACGAGTGTTTAAGTTAACAGTTTCCCATGATTTCATCTTCTTTTACATCTACATCCACATATACGTTTGGAAAGGCGATAGGCCAGGGCCGTAACATATCGAAGCGGTGGTTGGCGGAGGGCACTTTGTGTCATTCCCATTTCCATCCTTTCCTCTTCCAGTCGCGAACAGTTCGCGAGAAGAACGATGTTCGTAAGCTTACGCGTGGGTTCGAATCACTCTAATTTTATGTTCATGGTATTTTCGCGAAATATACGTAGGAGGAAGCAGTCAGTATACAGGGTTAACCATTTAAAACTTCCACCGCAAATATTTCGGAAATGGAAAGCGCTATTAATGTGCGGTTTACGCAGAATGGGTTCGTAGTCAGGGGCTTGTATTGTTAGCAAATATAAACAGATTGTGATAATACTTAGAAAGCGCATTTTTGGCGCGAACATACACTTTTTAAAAGTAAGGTAAATTAGAATGTCAGATGTGTTTGTTGCACGATTCTACTGCGAGTTGTTTACGAGACATCATATTTTGAAAAGTTTCCTACATCGACACTGTACAATATCTTTGATTTTGATCAGTAACGAGACAACTGACAGTCACAAGTTGTGTACAGAATGAAGACCGGCAGCAACAAAACACGCGCTTCCATTCTGGTATGGAACGACTGCTGCATACGTGCTAGCATTTCAGAGGCAATGTCCGAACAGGCTTCAGTAATAAGTCGTGGCATATCATTGGGTGTTGGTATGTCCTTGTAGACAGAGTCTTTCAGCTTTGCCCACAGAAAAAAGTACATAGGTGTCAAATGCGGGGAACGGGCTGGCCAAGGTACAGGCCCTCTGCGTTCAATCCAACGATTTGGAAACACTTCGAGAAAACATGGTGCAGTACTTCGTGCTCCATGGGCTGGGCAGCAATTATGTTGGTACCATAGGTTCCTCCCATTCTGCAGAGGAACCTCTAGCATTCGTGGAATATTGGCCTGTTTGGAGATTGCGATACTTGTGCGCGTCCAGAGTAGCGTCTATGAAACACAGACCTATGAACGTTCAATATCCCACACCAAAAGTGTACACTCCATGGACGCTGTCGTTCCATCTAACGAAGCCAACGGGGATTGCCGAAAGACCAATAGTGCATGTTTCGGCTGTTTACCAGGCCACGATTGGTACATGTGGCTTCATCACTGAACAAGATACGTGATACATCTTAAGGTTGTCTTAATGTCAACGTACAGAAGTTTGCGCGATTCTCATAACCGTTTCCATGCAGTACTTGATGGAGAGGGACGTGATAGGGATGGAACCCATGTCGATGAACAATGCTTGGGACTCTTTTCTGACACATGTCACTTCCTCACGCAATTATTGCTAACTAGCGGATCAACTGCAACAGCAGCAACAAAATCAATTTCCCCCTTTTCCTGTAGTCACTTGTTGCCTTCTGTTACTCTGACTAAGTGTTACATTATCACGTCTAAGTAAGTGGTTGAAGAGACTGATAAATAATTGCCGCGATGGCTGACTTCTATTCGGATATCTTATCTTGCAGCATAAGCAGTACAAGAACGAAATGCCTTCTTCCTTCACTCTTCGTAAACCACGAGCATGTCGGCTTTTTCTGCACTGGTAAACCCCATCGCCCACTCAAGACCTGTTGATTGGACTGCCACACACTAACTGACTACCAAGCAGCAGTACACTCAGGGATCACACTATCAAACTGTAAGTAAACATAAGAACGTCGTACCTAGCAACTACGCAGGCTGAATGGCACATACAAGTATCGGTGTAGAAGCTCATCAAAATCCCATACCTCGTAAATGACTCGCACTGCAAACCTGCAACAAACGCCACTGACATTCTAATTTACCCTACTTTTAGTTTGTTAATTGTTCTGGCGTAACCACAAACGCCGAAACGAAGAGGCGGAACGCAAGAGCAGAGAAGGCTGTGAAGAAACGGCGGCCAATGGTGCGCGGAATCGGACCGCACCGCGCCAGCCGTGCCCCCTGCAACAGCTGCATATAAACGCAGCTCCTGCTAGTCTCGGACGCACTTGATCGGCCCGAGTCTGCGATGTGATTAGTGCCACGTCGTCAGTATCAAGCGTTCCTTGGACTCTGTGTATAAACGAACTGTACTGTTCTCACGTCGCCTCTCGCTAGCGACATTTTCTATAACGAAAGTTAAGTATTGTCAGTTTCCTTTCTAGAAATAAAACTACTGATGTTATTTGTTTGAAATTGTTGTATAGCATTTCGACAACGCTGCGTCTCGGAGGCACCGTTTTAGCGACAGTGGGCAAGACCCCATATTAATGTTATTAGAAATTGTCCTATTTAAAAAGTGTATGTTTGCACAAAAAATGCACTTTCTGAATATTAATTGCAATCTGATTATTCGCTAACAATAATAGTCCCTGACTACCAACACATTCTGTGAAAACCACACATTAGTAGCACTTTCCATTTCCGCAATATCTGCGGTACAAGTTTTAGGTGATTCACCCTGTATTCGTTGACTCTTCTAGGAACATACGGTTTCTGTCTACACATCAGCAGCACTGTACATGTGTTCATGTTGAGGGTCAATTGCCACTCTCTGCACCAAGTGTCAATCATCTACAGGTCTTCCTGCATTTCGCTACAATTTTGTAGCGTTGCGATTTCTCTGTATACAACAGCATCATCAGCGAAAATCCTCATGTAATTTATGATGTTGTCTACATGCGACTTATACATATATATTGTGAAATGCAATGGACTTATAACACTCCCTTGAGGTAAGGCCGAAGCCTTTTCTCCATTGAGAATGATTTGTTGTGTTCTGTTTGCTGGAGACTGTCCTCCGTTGAGAATGACATGTGTTCTGCTTAACGCTTCAATCCAGTCACAATGATGACCTGGTATTCCGTATGCTCGTATTTTTTTCATTAGGCAGCAGAGGGGAACTGTGTCTTAACGGAAGACAAAGAACACGGCATCTATGTAGGCGCCGCCATCTACCGGCTTCTGGGTCTCGTGGACGAACAAAAAAATGGTTCAAATGGCTCTGGGCACTATGGGACTTAACATCTGTGGTCATCAGTCCCCTAGAACGTAGAACTACTTAAACCTAACTAACCTAAGGACAGCACACACATCCATGCCCGAGGCAGGATTCGAACCTGCGTGGACGAACAGAGCGACATGGATTTCACACGGTCGTCGATTTCGGAACCCATGGTGATTCCTAGGGAGGAGATTTTCGGTCTCTATAAATATCAAAATAGACGAGCATAAAACATGTTTCAAAACTGTACAGTTGCCTGACTCCAGAGACATAGGCCTACAATTTTGGGTGACAGTTCGATGACCCTTCTTGAAAATGGGAATGACCTGTGCTTTTTTCTTTAATCATCAGAACATTTCACTCCTCGAAGGGCATACGGTACACTGCTGCTAGAATGGTGGTAAGATCCTTCACATACTGTATGCACAAATGTACTGGTATCCCGTCTGGTACAGTGGCCTCCCGTCTGTTGAGCGATTTAACTTTCCTTCTTATCCCATTGTAACTTTCATTTACATTATAAATTTTGACTGCGAAACACCTGCAGTGGGTGAAAAAGTCGATGTTTGAACGGTCCTGGGACGGAAGATTACTAGGCGAGTGCAACTTCCTGACAAGGTTGCTGAGCAGGGGTTTCAAGCAGATTAGATAATGGTTCCGAAACTACATGTGAAACTGTAAAACATATCCAGGAGAACATGTGGACCCTGACCACAGTTTATTGTTTATGAACTACAGATTATAACTGAAGAAATTTCAAAAACATAAGAAATTAAGGAGATGAAAAGGATAAATTGAATGAGGCGGAAGTTGTTGAGAGTTTCAAAGGAAACATTAGCCAACGATTGACCGACAGAGGAGAGTAATACAATAAAAGAGGAATAGATATCCTTGGGAGATGAGTTAGAGAAGACAACAGAGAATGAAATACGAAAAAAGACACAGACTAGCTGATATACTTCGATAATACATGTGGTAATTATCTTAACTGATGAAACAATAAAATTTAAAAAGGCAGCATATGAAGGAGGCGAAACGGAATACAAAAGTGAGACTGACAGAACGTAAAAAAAAAAAAAAAAACATAGTAGGAATGGCTGTAGAAGATTGCTTGCTGCATATAGGAATATTATTGAAGCATCTGGAAGAAAGAGAAGCAACTGAACGAATAAATGAAGAAAGGGGAAGGTGGAAGGAACACAAGCTACCGAAGGCAAGCGAATGTGAAGACAATATTAAGGGCAGGGAAGAGGAAGTAAATGATGACAGGATGGGAGATGTGATAGAGCGAGAAGAATTTGACAGAGATACTGTAGTCCCTGAGAGAACGAACCATATTGAAGGTATTCCATCTGATACACACGATACATGAGACAAACTTAATACCCTCAGAATTCAAGAAACATGTAACAGTTTTAATTCCAAAGATCGAGAGTGCTAACAGGTGGGTTTTTACCGGTTTATGAGTTAAACACACTGGTGGCCAAGAATTCAACTCTCGAGTTGTGCCATAGTGCTCTGTCAGACTGAACATTTCCCCCACCGCCAAGCTACGATGTCTGAGCTCCAAGTTGGGCAAGAGGGGTACACTCCGAAAACGCCGTATTTAAATGGCAATGCAGTCGTGCATATTTCATATATCTCAACAATATAGATCACTAACGAAACGCATTTTTCGTATTACTTGATTATTTTTAGAGCGCTGAAGAGATAATATAATTTTTATCGGGTACAAACAGGCATACAGACAGCAGAGATAATTCCACATATTTTCGCACTCAGATTGCCACGTAATCGTGGGTTATTTAGTTTCACAATCGCAAAAAAGCCTTTTGCACACATACGCTGATGGAAATATTTTATCACGTTTGAAAACTCATGGAGGAGACGTGGAAACTCTCCCCGAGGAAAATAATGTAGACGTCCTGGGGAGTTTAAACGTAAAAGGATTGTCTTTAAAACGGGAATTATATCGCTGATCAGTTACATTTGCATATCTACTGGGGTACTTTAAACTGAAACGGCAAACAGTCTCGATAACAGCTCAAAAACAGATATAAGATAGGTAGTGCATCCACACCAAATCGGAAATAAGATGTTTCTCATATTGCAGTGTCTTACTGCAACCCACTCTGGATTTTTTAAAATAATGTATAAACTTCTACATCTTCATCGACATCTACACGGCTACTCCGCAATTCACACTTAAGTGCCTGGCAGAGGGTTCATTGAACCATTTTCATACTACTTCTCTACCATTCCAATCTGGAATGGCGTGCGCGAAAAAGGAACACCTAAATCTTTCAGTTCAAGCTCTGATTTCTTTTATTTTATTATGATGATCATTTCTCAGTACGTAGATGGGTGTCAATAAAATATTTTCGCTTTCGGAAGAGAAAGTTGGTGATTGAAATTTCGTAAATAGATCTCGCCGCAAAGAAAACCGCCTCTGTTTCAGTGACAGCCACCCCAACTCGCGTTTCTTATCAGTGACACTCTCACCTCTATTGCGCGGTAACACGAAACAAACTGCCCTTCTTTGCACTTTTTCGATGTCCTCCGTCGAACCTACCTGGTAAGGACCCCACACCGCGCAGCAATAGTACAGCAGAGGACGGAGAAGTGTAATGTAGGCTGCCTTTTTAGTGGGTTTGTCGCATCCTCTAAGAGTTCTGCCAACAAAGCGCAGTCTTTGTTTCGCCTTCCCCACAATATTGTCTATGTGGTCTTTCCAATTTCAGTTGCTCGTAATTGTAATTCCTAGGTATTTAGTCGAAATGTGCGACTTATCGTATACCCAAAATTTATCGGATTTAATTTAGTACGCATGTGGATGACCTCGCACTTTACTTTGTTTAATGCCCATTGTCTCTTTTCGCACCATACAGAAATTCTCTCTAGATCATTTTGTAATTGGAATTGGCCGTCTGATGATTTTACTAGACGTTAAATTACAACGTCATCTGCAAACAATCCAATCCAGATTATCATCTAGATCATTTATGTAAATGACACTACCTTGCGGAACGCCAGATATCACTTCTGTTCTGCTCGATGATTTACCGTCTATCACTACGAAATGTGACCTCTCTGAGAGGAAATCACGAATCCAGTCACACAACTGAGACGATACTCCATATGAACGCAATTTGATTAATATTCGCTTGTGAGGAACTGTATCAAAAGCTTTCTGGAAATCTAGGAATATGGAATCGATCTGAGATCCCTTGTCGACAGCACTCTTTACTTCATGGGAATAGAGAGCTAGCTGTGTTGCTCAAGAACGATATTTTCTGAATCCATGTTGGTTCTGTATCAATAGGTCATTTTCTTCAAGGTGATTCATAATGTTCGAGAGCAGTATATGCTCTAAAATCCCACTAAAAATTGAAGTCAGTGATATGGGTCCGTAATTCAATGGGTTACTCCTACATCCTTTCTTGAATATTGGTGTGATCTGTCCTACTTTCCAGATTCTTCGCTCAGTTCCATCGAAAACTGTTGCAGTAGACAGTGGAATAATGCGTGATACTCCAGAAATTCAATTCAGTTTCTTCACGTGCTGCAAATTTAGCACAAAGTGCTTCTTCATGTGCAGAACAATGACCATCGTCTGTCGATCGTTTGCATTTTTCGCTCTTTCATTGTCCAATAAGTCTTTTAATTCTTTCTTCATGGTGCTATATGTCGATTTATAGCAAGTTTGCAGTACCCGTTGATTATGCAACTTCGTAATAGATACTGAGAATTCTCGTCCCTCTTTTCTGTCATTCACATTTATTTTTAAACACCTGCGACAACATATCGCTAGCTGTCTCTTTTTGTCAGTCAGTGAACGTCCGTCTTACCACAAACTAGTGGAGAAAGCTTAACAGCGCTGACACCACGATTCTGCCGAACTAAAGAGAGTTACGCCGACCGAAAAATGCCAAATGACAAGTGTACCGGGTGCTCCGGGGAAGGACCGAGCAAATCTAAGGCTTGGGCCCGCCTACTGCACGCACATGGCGCCCGCGTGGTGCTTGGCAGGCCGTGGCCGGCCCTAGTTTAATACGTCATTACCACGTTTTGTGGGTGCTTCACTTTTTTAGTCATGCGGTCTACACACGACTAAAGACATTAGATGTAAGGCAACCTAAAGCACTGAAGGAGCACTGGGCACAACGTCTCACAAAAGGCAATAGAAGGTTCAAATGGTTCTATGCACTAAGGGACTTAATATCTGTGGTCATCAGTCCCCTAGACTTAGAATTACTTAAACCAAACCAACCTAAGGACATCATGCCTGAGGCAGGATTCGAGCCTGCGACCGTAGTAGCAGTGCGGTTCCCGACTGAAGCGCTTAGAACCGCTCGGTCACAGCAGCCGGCCGCAATAGGAGGCAAGAAGAGAAACCGATAAAGGTGAGATGAATTAAGGGCGGGTGGAAGACAATCGTATCTAATGACAACTCGGAATACAGGCTGATGGTACAAACTATCATACTCGTTCGTACGACAACTCGATACTAATGCCCGAGAATAACTACAAAGACGGTGATAACAAAATGTGCTGTATTTTACGATGGAAAAGTAGGCGACGTTGGCATTATGAGATCATCCGCTCCTGTGTTAAGGTATAAGCATCTGATTCTGTTTGCTTTTAAATTCTTGTTGCCATGCTATCGCGCTTAAGGTATTCAAGAAGCATGTCACTATTTTTATTTGGTATAACGATGTCTCGTGCTACATACTTTTATTCCTATCATTGCTAAAGTTGACATGTGCCTTTCACATTTATATCTTTCGATGCCTGTTTTATTTTCGTTTCAGGACTTATGCACAAAATGTAGGTACTACTGCTCGTATCTGACGAAACTCGGATGGAGGTATGGCAGTTATCAGCAATTGGGTGCCAAAGTTTGAAAAAGAATAAAAAGAAAATAAACAGTACTTCATGTAAAAGTAGTTAAGAGGTTTCATGTAAAAATTTGGATGTATGGATGCGGAAATATAGTACAGGTAAAGTGAACTCCTGAAAACATTTCCACATGTGGCAGAACAGAGCTGAAATATTAATACCGTACGTAAATAGTAAGAAAAAGTCTATGAGACAGTTTGGACCTGACAGTAAAGATGGAAATCTGATTATCAAAGAAACCACACATTACTTATCCATTCGAGTCAAGATACTACGATGTCATAATAAGAAGAGAGAGATGAAGAACCTAATGTCTCCAGCAACAAGAGTACCCGATGCAGTTCCTCAGGTAATAGAGGAAACTGGCGTATGCTTTTGGAAGTAAAAGGCCACTGAGACAAAACTCCTGCCGTGCAATAATAGATTAAATAAATCTCCTTCAGTTTTAAGGGGCATCAGATTGGACGTCGCAACGTAGCTTTCGATTACTTTTAACTCGTTCGTTACCAGGGTAAAACTTACGACAGTAAACGGTAGACTACAATTTGTGTACAGCTAGATGTGTACGTATTTTCATTCAATTGGAGTCTGAGAAAAAAGGATCTGTAAATGATACTAGAACTTTGATTTTGGGATAATCTTCCAGATTATAGCGGCAAGTGACAGGTAATTTACCTTGGAATCGACATCTGTAGCTGGAGGATGAAGCCTCTTTTTTGGCTGGAACAACCAGAAGTCGTGGTGAAGAGGACATTGTCTCCTCCAGTCAGATGAGAATTGCTGCACTAGTCGCATCATCAATTAGACTGGCCTGAAGTTGAGCACTGTGATTGGACTGCTGAGGACTCAAACATTGGACCCCATATGGCTCCGGCATTTGAGAGCACAACCTCAATTCTCCTCTTCATCTGCTGACCGCGACTTGTTCGCACCTGATGATTTTTACGTGTCTAAAAAGCAGCTTGCTCCTTTCTTGCACCAACCTTTTCAAAAGTTACTACAGCCTGACAGTGGAGAAACTGTTTCTTTGACAAAATATCGCTGCAAGAAATGGCGAAATGTCGATCAGCCAATTAACCATAATTCTTCCCGTCTTTTCTAAAAACTTCCCACTCACTATTATGGTCTCCTGACGTCACTCCTAACATACTAGTCGGTGCTTATTTAGCCAACAGCTAGTTCACATTACATTTCCTGTGAAAATGTTCAAAAACTGCCCATGACGCTAGTCACCGACTCAGAAGGTCAGAGCTATTTTGTCATGATTTGTCATGATTTTAGGAAACCCAAGAGATGCTTATCTACTCACGTATTTCCTTTCAGAAGCTCCTAGTGCCTACCTCCCACTGATGGGCTCTCCGCCTGCTCACCATTCGGCAAAGCGACTTTCATCCTCGATATGGTGAGGCCGCTATATCTGCACGTCTCCTCTCTATGATTCTTTGAAGGCCGGTGCACCCGTGGCTCCTCGTGGCTCATTTTGTCGGGCCTCACGTCCAAAGCAAACTGTTATGCCCTCTACCATGTTAGATGGCAGAAAGTTAAGAAGAGGAAGAGAAATCAGCTCATACTATCATTGTGACATCATGATTGCCACTAAAGAAATTCAGCTCTCCTCCAGTTGCACAATTAAAGGCGAATAAATGAAAAGCAATCCAGAGGGCTTGCCATCATTCATTACATCACACTTACTCAAAAATTTTGCATAGGAGGCGATATTCTAAAGAATACGGTGGGGTATCAACAAACAAAATATTACAAAGAGCTTTGTCAATCATAACACATTAAAAGGAAAACCCATTCATCCAAAGGGAAACCAAATAGCCCATTCACCCTAACAGCTGGCCATAATGCGGAAGGCATTTACTTGATCATTAATAAGGTTACAACGTGCATATGGAATGGTCAGTTGGTCAAACGTTAATTCGTTTACGAAGACTAGAGTTGGAAAAATATTATAATCAGTTTATTATTTGGCTTTTAACTGACTAGTCTTCCAATCAAAGTGACAAACTATAGATTGACTGAAGGTTTACTCATACTTATTACATACTACACTGATATATGTTATGTAGCAATATTTTTCAGTAAATAAAAATTGTTACTAGAAAAGAAATAAAACATTGTTCTTCCTTTGAAACACTCAAAATCCAGTGTAAAGTCGTAAACTATACACTAAACATAAAGCTATCGAAACATATGAATAGTAAAATGTACAATGTGAGATATACAAATCTGCCACGGAGTAATGAATTGTGACCTTCTAAATGTGAGATATACAAATCTGCCACGGAGTAATGAATTGTGACCTTCTAACATTTATACAAATGGATCTCTGCCTCTCATAATTACCTACGTTGTCATGTATTTGCTAGATCTACTGGAACATGATAAAAGCAGCAACGTAACACTGCTAATCGTAATAAAAATGTAAGACTATAAAATAGACTGTGAAAATGTGGTGTGTATTGGTTTATTTGTAAAACTACCACAAAATATAGCCGTCAGATGATGTAATGATATAACCAGCACACAACATGTGTCGTTCTTAACGACGAATCAACATACGTTATTATTATTACAGAATGTTTGTTGTTTTGGTCTTCAGTCCTGAGACTGGTTTGATGCAGCTCTCCATGCTACTCTATCATGTGCAAGCTTCTTCATCTCCCAGTACCTACTGCACCCTACATCCTTCTGAATCTGCTTAGTGTATTCATCTCTTCCTCTACGATTTTTACCCTCCACGCTGCCCTCCAATGCTAAATTTGTGATCCCTTGATGCCTCAGGACATGTCCTACCAACCGATCCCTTCTTCTAGTCAAGTTGTGCCACAAACTTCTCTTCTCCCCAATTCTATTCAATACCTCCTCATTAGTTATGTGATCTACCCATCTAATCTTCAGCATTCTTCTGTAGCACCACATTTCGAAAGCTTCTATTCTCTTCTTGTCCAAACTAGTTATCGTCCATGTCTCACTTCCATACATGGCTACACTCCATACAAATACTTTCAGAAACGACTTCCTGACACCTAAATCTCTACTCGATGTTAACAAATTTCTCTTCTTGAGAAACGCTTTCCTTGCCACTGCCAGTCTACATTTTATATCCTCTCTACTTCGACCATCATCGGTTATTTTACTCCCTAAATAGCAAAACTCATTTACTACTTTAAGTGTCTCATTTCCTAATCTAATTCCCTCAGCATCACCCGACTTAATTTGACTACATTCCATTATCCTTGTTTTGCTTTTGTTGATGTTCATCTTATATCCTCCTTTCAATACACTGTCCATTCCGTTCAACTGCTCTTCCAAGTCCTTTGCTGTCTCTGACAGAATTACAATGTCATCGGCGAACCTCAAAGTTTTTACTTCTTCTCCATGAATTTTAATTCCTACTCCGAATTTTTCTTTTGTTTCCTTTACTGCTTGCTCAATATACAGATTGAATAACATCGGGGAGAGGCTACAACACTGTCTCACTCCCTTCCCGACCACTGCTTCCCTTTCATGCCCCTCGACTCTTATAACTGCCATCTGGTTTCTGTACAAATTGTAAATAGCCTTTCGCTCCCTGTATTTCACCCCTGCCACCTTTAGAATTTGAAAGAGAGTATTCCAGTCAACATTGTCAAAAGCTTTCTCCAAGTCTACAAATGCTAGAAACGTAGGTTTGCCTATTCTTAATCTAGCTTCTAAGATAAGTCGTAGGGTCAGTATTGCCTCACGTGTTCCAACATTTCTACGGAATCCAAACTGATCTTCCCCGCGGTGGGCTTCTACTAGTTTTTCCATTCGTCTGTAAAGAATCTGCGTTAGTATTTTGCAGCTGTGGCTTATTAAACTGATAGTTCGGTAATTTTCACATTTGTCAACACCTGCTTTCTTTGGGATTGGAATTATTATATTCTTCTTGAAGTCTGAGGGTATTTCGCCTGTCTCATACATCGTGCTCACCAGATGGTAGAGTTTTGCCATGACTGGCTCTCCCGAGGCCATCAGTAGTTCTAATGGAATGTTGTCTACTCCCGGGGTCTTGTTTCGACTCAGGTCTTTCAGTGCTCTGTCAAACTCTTCACGCAGTATCTTATCTCCCATTTCATCTTCATCTACATCCTCTTCCATTTCCATAATATTGTCCTCAAGTACATCGCCCTTGTATAAACCCTCTATATACTCCTTCCACCTTTCTGCCTTCCCTTCTTTGCTTAGAACTGGGTTGCCATCTGAGCTCTTGATATTCATACAAGTGGTTCTCTTCTCTCCAAAGGTCTCTTTAATTTTCCTGTAGGCAGTATCTATCTTACCCCTAGTGAGACAAGCCTCTACATCCTTACATTTGTCCTCTAGCCATCCCTGCTTAGCCATTTTGCACTTCCTGTCGATCTCATTTTTGAGACATTTGTATTCCTTTTTGCCTGCTTCATTTACTGCATTTTTATATTTTCTCCTTTCATCAATTAAATTCAATATTTCTTCTGTTACCCAAGGATTTCTATTAGCCCTCGTCCTTTTACCTACTTGATCGTCTGCTGCCTTCACTACTTCATCCCTCAGAGCTACCCATTCTTCTTCTACTGTATTTCTTTCCCCCATTCCTGTCAATTGTTCCCTTATGCTCTCCCTGAAGCACTCTACAACCTCTGGTTCCTTCAGTTTATCCAGGTCCCATCTCCTTAAATTCCCACCTTTTTGCAGTTTCTTCAGTTTCAATCTGCAGTTCATAACCAAGATATTGTGGTCAGAATCCACATCTGCCCCAGGAAATGTCTTACAATTTAAAACCTGGTTCCTAAATCTCTGTCTTACCATTATATAATCTATCTGATACCTTTTAGTATCTCCAGGATTCTTCCAGGTATACAACCTTCTTTTATGATTCTTGAACCAAGTGTTAGCTATGATTAAGTTATGCTCTGTGCAAAATTCTACAAGGCGGCTTCCTCTTTCATTCCTTCCCCCCAATCCATATTCACCTACTATGTTTTCTTCTTTCCCTTTTCCTACTGACGAATTCCAGTCACCCATGACTATTAAATTTTCGTCTCCCTTCACTACCTGAATAATTTCTTTTATCTCGTCATACATTTCATCTATTTCTTCATCAACTGCAGAGCTAGTTGGCATATAAACTTGTACTACTGTAGTAGGCATGGGCTTTGTGTCTATCTTGGCCACAATAATGCGTTCACTATGCTGTTTGTAGTAGCTAACCCGCACTTCTATTTTTTTATTCATTATTAAACCTACTCCTGCATAACCCCTATTTGATTTTGTATTTATAACCCTGTAATCACCTGACCAAAAGTCTTGTTCCTCCTGCCACCGAACTTCACTAATTCTCACTATATCTAACTTTAACCTATCCATTTCCCTTTTTAAATTTTCTAACCTACCTGCCCGATTAAGGGATCTGACATTCCACGCTCCGATCCGTAGAACGCCAGTTTTCTTTCTCCTAATAATGACGTCCTCTTGAGTAGTCCCCGCCCGGAGATCCGAATGGGGGACTATTTTACCTCCGGAATATTTTACCCAAGAGGACGGCATCATCATATAACCATACAGAATGAATAATTAGAATTACATGTATCAGTTAAAAGACCAGAATTAATATGAAATACAAGAGCCCTCTAAAAGAAAATTGCGCACAACGCCAAATATGTAGCTGACCTAAGATTGCAGATGCAACGTTGTCATATGACAACTGCAGGGTGTTCAGTGGGTCACAAGAGAAATCGGAGTTCAATCTGTTAAACGAGAAATGGGTTTCGGCATATTTATCAGATGTTCTGGAGACAGGTGCGGATCAACGTTAAGGATATGTATGCAGTTGCGGCATGTAAGCTGGGTATGGTGAGATAAACTGGCTCATTTTGGGGTGGATACAGCAGACAGGACACCTCCTCATTTGCCAGGAATCTTCCAGAACATGGTGATTGTGGGATTGTCACCAGTCTGGCAACAGGTGCTCTAATGAGGACGTGACTGAGGCATCTTGTTTCCTCAGTAATGGTGTGGAGGTGGTTCGTGCGTATGGACACAGAGGCTGTCTGCAGTTTATCCCAGACGTCGGCGAATTATTAAAGGAGGTTTGTCATTCTGAATACGTAGCTCAACTGTACAATACCAGTGAGGTGGTAATGGTTCCATCGAGAGCTGAATAGGTTTCTCTTGTCGAACAGTACAAACAGACTGCTATAATGACTTTAGAATGAAGCTGATATGCTAACCAGAGCCGTTTGCTACAGGAGATGGCATGTGTGTGTTCTCCATCGGAGAGCGATTACGGTAAACAAACAATGGCCAGGTAGCACAGTACTGTGTATTGGTACAGACTGACTAATCTAAATCCTCTATAAGGAAGGAAATTGTAACAGTTCATTATATATTATGCTATAAATCTGTGTATGAACTACTGTAGAAGAAATGTTCATTTCCAAATCTCTATAAAGTAAACGTCGTAAGTAGTCTTCTACCTCTTACAATAGCAGGTTCTCAATGTAAACATCCGCACTTGTGGTTTCCCAAGTTACGGCACCCCATGTTTCGTTGGGGAGCCACCCCTCCACTCTTCTGTTCTCATCCCCATGGGAATAGCTCCTCAGGCGAGCCTGTGCCCTGCCGTTCCTCCTTCCATTAGTCAGCTGGTATAAAAGTGAATGGCGTGTTCCAACCAATTCCCACCTGATGCTCTGCCACTCCTGCTAACACCTGGGCAAATCTCTGCGTGGATCCTGCTCAAGTCTTCACATCACCCTGTTCGATGCTAGTGTTTCTGCGCAGTTCTCATAACAGATCCATGATAATACTATTATAATGCAGTGATTATCCTAAAAAACTGAAAATTTCTTTTTAA
Source organism: Schistocerca nitens (assembly GCF_023898315.1). Taxonomy (NCBI): domain Eukaryota; kingdom Metazoa; phylum Arthropoda; class Insecta; order Orthoptera; family Acrididae; genus Schistocerca; species Schistocerca nitens. Next base: position 527,196,620 of record NC_064619.1, on the reverse strand, counting down.
CTTATTTTTTTGTGTGTCCTATCATACTTGACAAATATTTACACATTCCTGTGCTCTCTTTCCAATAGCGCAAAACTGACACACTAAAGTAGGAATTTAATTTTCCCATCACAATATTAGACATTCTTTGAATTTACAAACAAATGAAACACATATTTGACCATTTCGAATTATCACTAATAAAAATTACTATAGATATCATGTAGGAATTTGAAACTTCACCCTGACGAGATATCAAAATTGTTTTTGATAATTATTCCTAAGTTAGTATTGTTATTTGCAGATTAGTAGTATCTTATTCCCTTCTGCTCATGCTATCTCACTGGATCAACATAACATAAATTATTTCCATGCATACCGGGTTCCAGTTATTTATCCTTGACCACACAATAAATAAAACTGGTAAAGTAAAAAAAAAAAACACTTCCGCCAACGAATTACATAATCTGGGTACGTTCCCTACTCTTTGGCCCATTTTCTTTCTTGATTATTCTATCCTTTCCCCTCGGTTTGTGTCCCTCATATCTCACACATTTATGTACTTTTTTTCGTTTTTCCACCTTGGTTATCCTTCTTAGTGCTTTCCACGTCATAATCTTCGCTTGTAAACAAAAACTTCATTAATATCTTATTAAAATTTATTGACAATACATATGAATTACAGTCGAGGTTACTCAGCAGTGGTCATGTTTTCAGGTAACTCCTAGTAGCTACATATTGTTTGTTTGGTTAGTGCAGTTACACTTTTATTTATGATCATTTTATTCATTTAACCTTATGTATGTCACCTTTATACCTGCAATCACATTCTCTCATATTATCTCACTTCTCTCATTCATGTCTAGTCTGCTGAATTCTATTTAACAAATAAAAAAAATTAATATGCAGTATTTTTCTTATCAAATTTAATATTATGTTGTTGTTGGTAGTGCTTCAGCCGACAGTTGTTGTTAAAAATTCACCCTGGTCCTCCGTATTCTGTTGATACCACATTACCCTTTGCATGCTTCATAATACAATACCATTCAATAACCCACACATTTAGTGCCCTTATAACACAAATAAAAAATTAGCTTCCATCGACCTATCGTCACGTTCAACACACGCTGACACTGAACTTCTCAACATATTCACTTCCTCACAAATTCTGTCCAGTCGCAACTTTGGTGAGGACCACAATAAGCAAAATTACGTACCAGCTAAGGACAAATATTCCAACTCTTGAAATACTGATACCACCTTCCATGTACTATAATGCAATCTCTCCATTCAACAGTGAACCCAATTTGAAGTACTGCTGCTTTCACCACTTATACTCAACACTATTATGTTAGGATATTCATTTCTCAATAATATCTCAGTTTTAACAACGGCCAACGTCGGGCGTTCCAGTACTCATGTGTTTCTTACGAACATAGATTGCTCCTCATTTACTAAAAAATCAGCGTCCTCAGAGATTGCTTCATTTTTTTCTGGCTCATTAACTCAAATCCAGGACATTGCGCCACTCCTTATGCACAAAGAACCTATCATAATCATACGCTCTGTAATTTGTACGCCGCGCGGTTTCAGGCGCCATGTCACGGACTGCGCAGCGCCCCCCCCCCTCCCCCCTCCGGAGGTTGTTTGGTCCCTTAGGAATTCACACACATTTGAACATTTTTTTTAATTCTCCATTTACATCTGAATAACATCTTCATTTGCACACACTGCTCTTCCTTTGTAAGTAGCTCATATCCTATTCTAAGTAGGGTTTGGTGTAGCTAATATGGTGTGCATCAACCAGTTTCGTTGACTTAATTGTTTCCAACTCCAATGTATTTTCATGAGCAATTCTTTTTATCATTGAAAGAGCTTTGTATACAAAAAAGTCTATGACCTAGCCTGTTTCAAACGTCTGACAATCTGAAAGATTTTGCGAACACTTTCTGATCCACATGATACTCTAGGGAACTAGCCTTTTCGTTGACGCTTCCCTTTTCCTTGTGTCCTGTGTCTGCACCGTGCTTGATCGATCGATGCTTTATGTTTTTGTCGCCTCCTAGGTGGAAAATCTATAACTCCTCTTACTTTGTCCCATGGCTGACAATTGTTTATGACTGACAGTGGGGGGTAGAAATGTGGTACTGTGTGGAATTTCATTAATTACATCTTGAAAATCCCACATAAATACATTCCACCTGGTATGTTGATTGCTCTAGTGTATTCTGAAGAGATTTCCAGTATATTTCATAATCTGTTCAGTGGAATTCCGACTCAGGTGACGAAATAAAATAGGCTTTATCTTGTGTCTCTTTAGCGTTGCCTTCCATCGTTCCAACCTGAATTAGGGACTATTATTCCAAATCATTTTATCTATTTGACTGTATTCAGTGGGAAAACCTTACACAACGCCTTCAGGACCTCAATATTCATTACCATCTGCAGAAGGGGTCCCATTAAATTGGTTGCACCAAGCAGACTAGGTTTGTGGCCAACTTCGGTACCACCAAGAAATTTCCTGTTAACGTTTCTCCTTGACAGACCAAGTTCAGTACAGTATGGCGATCTACTTCAGTGAATCTACCAACTATTGCTCCTTTTATTCTTGTTTTCCTTAATAACAGTACTGGACAATGGAAATTCTCGATGCATCTTTGAAATGCTGTAGCAGTTAGTGCCGAAATTTGGCTCCCATTGTTGAGTATCCCTTTCAACTCCACATCTCGTATAGTGACCTTAATTACTAGATGCAGATCGTGTGCTATTACTGCATCCTCTTCCTCGAATAGCAACTCTGATACATTGTCATAGTGATGAGCTATCACCATACTTGTCATTCCTTGGATTTGGAAGTCTGTTTCCTATAGTTTCTGCTCCTTTTCTCTTTAGTTCAGGCGTGGGTTTGTTCTGCGAAATGCTGGCCATTCTTATGACTGTGATAGCTGTTCCAACCTCCTCTCTGTGGCGGGTGATATGGAAATTTTGTCCTACTCCCAACAGACCATGGAAATGATTTCCTCAGCCAGGTGCTCCGTTCCTGTCACAATTCCAAGCATAAATATGGGTTCATGGAGGTCAATTGAAATTATTTTCATACTCTCTCCTTCTTTCCCTACCACTGCGCTCATCGAAAGTGAGTTTGAGTTCATACTGTGTGTTCTTAAACGCTTCCATGTATATCTTTGCCACATCCTCCTGCTAGTACCTGATGGCAATTAGTTGTCACTTTCTTGTAGCAATAACGAATGATGTCGTCTCAGCTACAAGGAGTGCCTAAGAATTGATTCTTTCCAACCATAGATTCAAAGAATTTCACTGGATATTAATTCCTGATTCTATTAAATTGTTGAATATTATCATCTTATGCTTAATACATTATTGCATTTCTCACGACCAGTACTTCGAGAGGAAGCAGTCTTTAAATTCACGATATGAAGTGCAGCTGACAGCTATGCGCTTCATCCTCTCCAGCTTTGTTTCTTTCCTTTTCTTTTTTTTTTTAAGATGTGCGCAAACTTACTATAATTTATACATCGCAGGCCAAGAAGATAGTAAATACAGATAAAATTGCTCAATCCAAGTTGTAGGATGACGCATCTTCTCATTATCTTTATAGTCTTGGAAATTTTAGGCTGATATAAAGTGCTTAAAATCGAATGTCACATTCTCTCTTACACATAACCTAACAGCTGTTTCTGATGTTCTGCTTTTTTCCACTCATCGCGACTCTCCGCGAAAGTTTTCACTGTTGCTGTGTCCAGAATTATATTTGCCTGCTCCAGCCTGTTAAGTGAATACGGTAGAACAAAGAGGATGAACTGAGCTTTGCATCATTGCCTCACACTCGCTCTCCTTAAAGTATTAAGCTCTACAGCTCTCACCAGGAGCTGATCATTAGGATCAATGTCATTTACAGAATAACACTCGATTCCAAGATTATGAGACTGTAGTGATTCTGCATGCTAGATGCTCCAGCACAGTCTATGAACTAGCTGAAGATGTGCTAGAGAAGATGACCAGTGAACATCATGCTGCTCACTGCCTACCATCTACTGATGGAGGAACTGACTGTCTTCCGATGACACCACATCTCATGTTGCTGCCAGCAAAGAACTTCAACGCGAAAGTCAGCAACAAGGCCTCTTGGTGTCCCATTCCAGTTCAACACTCAGGCACCTCTGGGTGCTGGAACCTAGCAGGAGTAGCTAGGAGATAAATTGACCACAACCAGCGCCAGGTACACTGCAAATGGGTCATCACAGAATTAGGAATGGGAGCAGGAACATTCCAGCAGCCAGTCTGAAATCACTTCACGCTTAGCAATGGCTGTACCTGCTTGCTGGCAACCCACTGCAACACCGGGGTCACTAAAACTCGCCTGCGTGTGTAACCACAGTGCTGACTCGGCAGACGTCAGCTAGAATTCAACACAAAGCTGAATGAGCAACAGCCAGGGATGATGTGGAAGAGCGACGACTTGAAGAATTAAATTCTAATGATGTTTTACTAGCGCCGTTGACAATTCACATGTTCCCAACAGCTTCCCTTGCTTCACACAAAGATGTCTTCACTCGGCCCTCTGTGGTATTAATATTATTTTGTGTTTTTTATGTCTTGTTCAGTTCGGTTTTTAATTTCACTCTAGTTTGCTTATATTCCACTGTCTTTTGCTATGTAGCCACTGTATTTCGCTGTCCTAACATTGTATTTTGCCGTACTGACACTGTATTTTGCTGTACTGACATTGCATTTTCTGCAACATTCAATAATAAACATTCTGTACAGACTTCATCATCTACTTTTCAGTCTTTAAAAGATCATTTAGATTTTTCTGGCTACCTTAAGTACTGGTGGCAATAAATGAACTCTTCGAATGTAATGGTAACTCTCATGGTCCCTCGATTCATGCAGTATTGCCAGAGTGCCAATTTGTTGACAACTTTTGAAATCTGCCTCTAGATGGTGACATGCTGAATATTGATACTCTACGTTTCAATCTGTGTGTACACCTGTAGTTATAGAATTCTGAGCGTCATTTCAGTGCAATATTGACAATCGATAATTCTGCTACTACATTGACACGTGCTCATCATGTTTTTGTTTACACGCTATAGTGTGATGATTTTTTGTTTGATTATTTTATTTAACGTTGTTTTTGTGTCATTTCTTCTTTAAGTTAGTTTTTGCACAATGTTTATTTTATTACCTTTCGTGATTTATTTTTTAAAAAATGAGTCCAATACAAGCTGAAGTAGAGGACGTAGACGATAAAGTTCTTGAGCTATTGGAAAATAATAGCAATAGTGTATTTTAATGAGAGTAGCAGCAGTTCAGGAAGCTACACTGACGTTTTCGCTGATATTTTAATTGATTCAAATTTTCCTTAATAACAAATGTTATGTGCAGTGTCCAGATAATGTTTTTATTGTCTCTCTAAATAGTAACAATAATTGCATTTTTATGTAATTTTACTCTGAAATTTATGTAGATTTTATAGGGATTAGTGATCCTTCCTGAAATGATGTACAGTGTTTGGTATAGGGAAGAAAATCAAATTTATGTTTTTTTTAAGAAAAACTTTCTATTCGGCGTGTCATAAATAATTTAAATTGGAGAAGCATAAAGATCTGCTTATACCATAATAAAAATACTTTTGAGGTTCCGTTGTATTTCTTCAGATTTTTAAATTGAATACAGCGTTATATGTATGGCAATTTATAGAGACTGCGGCATGACAATACATAAAATGACAGACAACCAAAGCATTATCGTTGATCACTCAAGGAAATTTTGACGTGCCTCTATGAAGCATTATTTTCATGACTGCAGTCGCCACCGTAACCAAAATCCTGGATTCACCTCTATTACTGTGTCATATGATGCAGCATTATTGCTTTACACTTTCACCAACTGAGCATGTGTTATTGTAGCGATATTCCTCTTCAAAATCAGAAAACCAAGCACCGCACGATACTCCACTGTAACCGTGGCCGGTGCAGTTTTGTTGTGTATCCTTCAGTGGCGAGCCACGGTGAGGCGGAACGGGGATCCAATGTGTACTAGGACTGCAGTTTTCCTTGCATAAATTGAAATACCTTTTTATTACTGCATTCTTTATTTATTTATGTTCCAGACGCTTCCAGACGCTTTCCGCCATTGACGTTAAGGCACTTTCATTCGATATTGTCTGAAGTACTGCAGTTTTGTTTTTATATGCAATATTTATAGATCAGAAAACAGTTCACAACACAATTTTTACTTTCGTCGTACTAAATCAATGGTCCCTCTCATCTGGTAATATACTACAGTTCGCGCTGTCATTCCACGTATAAAACATCGACACGTTTCCACGTCACGACCTTTTTGTGTTATAGTTTTCATATTTCGTAAGCTAAGTGTTATGGAACACCACTACAGATGCATCAAGAACTGCACATTTATCTTACAAGAACTGTGAGAGATTTTTTATCATAAATCTGTTTGCTCAATTGGTGTCTCTTTTTTTATTTGTTTACGTAAGTGTTCCCAACGAAGGACTGTTCATTCCTTTTTCTCTCTCTCTCTGTATGTTTGTTTGTTTGTGTGTGTGTGTGTGTGTTTGCGTATGCTTGTGCATACACTTGTTTGGATGTATGCGACTTTTTTTATAGTACTACCAATACAGAGTGGATAAAGAGTTCTAAGTGTTCGGATTATTGATATTTCTTCCAGGGTTCTTTGGAGCGGATCAAGAAAGAGTGAGGAAAAACCGGTTGTGTTATTCTGATGATCATTTGTTGGGCTCTTACTCTAAGGTTTTATGTGTTAGGGTGAACAGGGGTTGTCTTCACGACACCCTTCGTCATTCAAAGGGGCTTTCTTTCCGGCTTTGGTTTTTTTATAGGTTAATAATTTTCATTATGGGTTAGAAGGTTGAAAGGGGACTACTATAGCCGTCTTCTGTTTTTCTATATGTATTTTTCCTTGTTATTACGGTGATGAGTTAGACAGATGTTGTCTGTGCTATTTCATAAGGTTCAAGGAAACGGAATACGTGTGGATCGACCATGTTTAATTTATTTTGATAACCAGTATTCTGTTTCCATTCTCACCTTGTCTCTGAATAATATCTGTAAGTAAGAATGTGTGAGTCAATGAGTTTCAAATAGGCCATTTGTGAGACAGAGAGTCTCTTCTCTGATACAGAGTAGTGTCAAGTTTTTAGAGCTCCTCCCTAAATATCTGACAAAGTAGTTACCTCTCAACAATCCGTCGTCGTGAGGATGGCTACCGACCGATACTTTTTTCATTTACTCTGGGATCTGCCGCCAAATTGTAAGTATGTGGAATATAGTTTGGTATGATTTCATTTGGGTTAGTTAAGTTAAACTGTTATTTTCTGTTAGGGAATCACTCAGTTACTACAATTATGCGTTACAATATGTTTCTGATTTCATTGGTGCTGTAATTCCTCTGCATTTACTGTGAAATGGGCGAACTAAACAAACCCCTTGGCTCTGATCGGACGTGGCTACATGCCTTCAGCACATGCGCCTATTAACTTTAATCTTTTTGTGTATGTCCAAAAACTAATATCTCTCAATTAAAAAGCGTTACATTTCGTTAGGTCAAGTATTTTAGATTAAATTTCCGCAATGTAAGTTGGTGATCTTGAGTGATGAATGTCAGTGTGTAACGTTTTTAACTGTTTAGCTGGGTAATCCCTTTCAGCGTTCTATCCATGGTCCTCGTGTGTGCGTCTGTTAATTTTAATATGGGTTTTGTAGTGGTTTCCCATGTGTTGGTTTTTCAGCCTCCATGTTGTGGTATAGCCACGTGTGATGGAAGTGACTATTTCTTGATCGTAGCTAGTACCAATGAATAGACCAAAATATTCTGTGCCGGACGGACCCCGCTTTGTAAGGCAGGAACTCTGTTTAAATGAATTTTGTCGAGTTCACTAACTTTTTTGGGAAATCTCTGATTTCGAATTCAATCCCTCTGTAGTTCACCCCCTTTATCTTCTGCCTGTATGGTTTCATGGTATTGGAATAAAGCCTTAGAGTTCTTAGAATTTGTATGGTGCACTTGATTACATGTATGCAGGGCAAAATTATCCTCCCTTTTATGAAATTTCGTAGTTTTCATATTCCCACCCTTACAAGTCATGTATGCCTGCGCTCCTATTGAGCCTTGGAAGAGTGTAATTACTATGTATGTTAATGAACCATTTCTCTTTCAATATCGATTCAATAATGTTTGACGTACTGTTTTTTTTGTAACAAATTCCTATTTTGGTCGTAACTGACTTGCAAATGTTCAAATCCATCACAAGCTTCCATGTCCTAATGCCCTACGAAATCTCTCTAATGACCAGCAGCTCATGCTTCTGAAGTCGTACACTAACATATTATCAGAAGTTTCTCACAATGCGTAAAACTAATTTCTCGATGTGTATTTCGTCTATGTGTCCTTACTATATCTGTTGCACAATGTAAATAATAAAGAATGTACGCTACATGTATCTAGTAAGAACGGATGGTATTACACTCACGGTAAACAGGAGCGGCACAAAAGAAGTAAGTAAATTACTAGATTCCCCTCTGTCGCGTCCAGGGAAAGCAGAAAGTCCATGGTTATGTGGCAAAAATGATCTTCTAAGATAACAGAAAATTAGCCAATTATAGCTGGTCAAAAACTTAATCGAAAAATATGTATCTGGTTTTCATTTACCGTTATCTTCCAGGATTTTTTGAAATAGAAAGCAGTACATTGATTTTAAAGTGTCTTGTTATTCATTCTGATTATTTTCAAGTCTTTTTCTCTAGAGGTTGGTTATTGATTGTGTTACCAGCAAATGTAGAGTGATTTGTCCCAGATGGTCACACCCAAGAACTTGTTATATAAGAGAAGATAGGTATTTTCTAGTGATCTCTATCAGAAATTCAGATATCTCCAACATTCATAAAACCACAAAACACATTAAGCTCAAAACTATTGTCATACATAATGACCTCGTACCAAAGCAATTGGCGTAACATTTAAAAAAAATGTACCCAGTGATCAAAAAGTAATGTACACTGCGAAGAAAATTTGGTTAAAATTCGAAAACGGTTTTCTTTTCTCTAAAAACAAGCTTTCAGTTATAAACTATATGAGACAAATAATGTTAACACCAAGACATCGGCAACTAAAACTGAAATGGGCACATGACCATCAGCACTGGACGTTGACTCAGTGGCAGAACGTTGCGTGGTCTGATGAATCCCGATACCGTCTTCATCATGGCGATGGGAGGGCGCGAATCCATCGTATTCCAGGGCAACAGGACTTGACACCTGTACTGCGGGACGGAGACAAGCTGACGGCGGCTCCATTATGCTCTGGCAAACATTCACGTGGGCATCCGTGGCTCCAGAGGAGCTCGTGCAAGGAACCATAACGGCCAAGAAGGATTGTTCACTGGTTGCAGACCACGTACAGCCCTTCATGACGATCATGTGGCATCTTTCAACAATATAATGCACCATGTCACAAGGCCAGAAGTGTGATGAAGTGGTTCGAGGAACACAGTGGCCACTTCCAGTTGATGTACTGGCCCCCCAACTCGCCAGGTCTGCACCCGATCGAACACATCTGGGATTTGATCGAACGTGACGTCAGACCTCATCGTGCCCCTCCCCGTAATTTACGAGAATTGGGTTAGGTTAGGTTAGGTTAGGTGACTTGTGTGTGCAGATACGGTGCCAACTCCCACCTGGGACCTACCAAGGCCCCACTGCTTCCATGCCAAAACGCGTAGTCGCTGTTATCCGTGCCAAAGATGAACATACCGGCTATTAGGTAGGTGATCATAATGTTTTGGCTGATCAGTACAGAGTAATTCATTTTTTCGAGGTGATAAAATTTTGTGATATCCCTGCATATTATCACCTAAACTCGGAGTTTTATTCATCTCTAAAATGTCTTAACTCATGTACGAGAGAGTAGGAGTTCCATCGTGAAAACTAGCACGGTTAAAAGTCAACAATGTCTGCTACAAATGTCCTACGACGCAAATTAATTAATTTCATCCCTCTCTCCCCTCCACCTCTCCACTCATAAGATTTATTTTACAGTGTAATTCTCGTCTGACGACAACACACAAAAGACAGTCTCTGTAGACGTATAAATCGCAGCCTGATTCGGCGGTTTCGGCCTAAGAGAAGTGGAATTTCGCGCCCATACCAAGACCACCACCCATTCTGAGCATTACTAGTTCTGTTGGACAGGGAACCCTGAAATCGTCGAAGGATCCTGCCGGGGAAATCAGGCGGTAGACTTGCCATTCTCTGACATGGGTGCCAGCGCACAACAGTACTCGTAATATCTCAGCTGCTGAGGGCTGAGCCTTTCAACCTTTCATGAAGATACTGGCATTGCCGTCTTACTGATGGATAAAGATAATGCAGCTGTCATCCTCTCCAGTTCGATGTCCTTTAGCAAGATAAACCAGCTGTTGGCCAACTCTGCGGAAGGTTTTCTAATGAAGGATACCATAACCAAAATAGAATGGAGAACTTAAGAGCTTCTCAACAACAGCACGGTTCCCAATGATGCGACCAAGAGACTTCACAGGTACTCATTCCTTCGAAGCTATATGGACCGCCTCATCTCATAAGGATAGAGTGCCACTTCATCCAGTTAGTAATACTTACAAGAGAACCTCCCCATCGCACCCCCCTCAGATTTAGTTATAAGTTGGCACAGTGGATAGGCCTTGAAAAACTGAACACAGATCAATCGAGAAAACAGAAAGAAGTTGTGTGAAACTATGAAAAAAATTAATAAAATATACAAACGGAGTAGTCCATGCGAAGATAGGCAACATCAAGGACAATGGGAGTCAAGGAGCGCCGTGGTCTCCTGGTTAGCGAGAGCAGCTACGGAGCGAGAGGTCCTATGTTCAAGTCTTCCCTCGAGTGAAAATTTTAATTTTTTATTTTCAGTTTATGTGACAAACTCTTATGTTTTCATCACTTTTTTGGGAGTGATTATCACATCCACAAGAAAACCTAAATCGGGCAAGGTAGAAGAATCTTTTTACCCATTCGCTAAGTGTACAAGTTAGGTGGGTCGACAACATATTCCTGTCTTGTGACACACATGCCGTCACCAGTGTTGTATAGAATATATCAGACGTGTTTTCCTGTGGAGGAATCGGTTGACCTATGACCTTGTGATCAAATGTTTTCGGTTCCCATTGGAGAGGCACGTCCTTTCGTCTACTAATCGCACGATTTTGCGGTGCGGTCGCAAAACACAGACACTAAACTTATTACAGTGAACAGAGACGTCAATGAACGAACGGACAGATCATAACTTTGCGAAAATAAAGAAAGTAAAATTTTCAGTCGAGGGAAGATTTGAACCAAAAACCTCTCGTTTTGCAGCTACTCACGCTAACCACGGGACCACGGCGCTCCTGAGCTTACATTCTCCTTTATGTTGCATATCTAGCGCATGGACTACTCAGTTTGTATATTTTACTAATTTTTTTCATAGTTCCACACAACTTCTTCCTGTTTTCTCGATTGATCTGTGTTCAGTTTTTCAAGCCCTATCCACTGTGCCAACTTATAACTAAATCTGAGGGGGGGTGCGATGGGGAGGTTCCCTTGTTAGGTGCCAACATAAAACTTGGCAAAACATCCGGCAGTACAGCTGAGTCATTTGGTAGAAACATGTGAGCACCACACCATCAACTCTTAACACTTCATTTTTTGGCTCAAAATCTTACGACTTACACCATCAGACATTCTCCTGAGTTTCGTTGTGATGCCATTTTTCACTCAACTGCCACTGCAAGAATCGCTTTAACTCATTGGCAAGAAGCTGGAAGGAGAACTTGTTGAATTATTTGAGTCATGTTCACCTCGACCTATTTTTTATCCTGTGTTGGTGCCGCAATGGGTAATCCCTTGTCACTCACTGTGGCGAATCTTTTTATGGAAGACGTCGAAGAGAGAGCAATGCAGTCGGCAGAATTGAAGTCTACGTGCTTTTTCAATATGCGGATGACACCTTTATAATCTGGCTCCACTGCACTGCTTTGCTGGATGTATTTCTACAACATTTAAATTCTCCTCATTCGAACATCAAATTTACGATGGAGACGGAGGAAAATGGCGAACTACCGTCCCTGGATGTGTTGGTGCGGAGAAAAGAGGATGCACCTTGGGCCAAGCTATGTACTGTAAACCAACGCACACGGACTTATATTTACTGGCCACCAGCTGTCACCATCCTCCACAGTGAAGCTGTGTGCTTAGGTCCTTTATTCACAGAGTACGAGCTATACTGGATTCAGACAGTTTACCCACCACCTTCGTACCGTATTCTTGCAGAATGGAATTCCAAACAGGAAATTTGTCGTGCTTTACACCCGAAGTGTGACAGACGAAGTGAGTAACTGGGAGAAAGTGAAGATCAAAGAGCGATATTCGTCTTGCCATAGTCGGCATTGTATCTTCGAAAATTGCAAGTCTTCCTTTGAAAGGGGACTGTACTATTTGCCATGTCGATTTTCAAGAAGTTTTGGCCATAAATGTAAAGGAAGTTGAGAATTAGATGAATGTACTCAACCTTTCCAGTATCGCTATACCACATTCTTTGTAAGTCTGTTCTCGAGACCACAGATCTTAGTCGGAGAGCTTACTTCTTTTGAAGATAATAGCAAGTAGTGTGTGTAAGACAGTCTGGCTAAGTACTCATTTTGAAGAGGATGGAAGCTGGCTTGCAGTATAATAGAGGCAACATTATTTAAAAAGAATGATGTAATCACGCGTTTTGAGGAAAAATTTTGAGAAATGGGGTGTTATAAATTCAAGAATGACAAAGCCAATATATTTGTGACTGTGTAGTTTCTTAGTGTTCAACCTTGTATATGGACAAAGTTTGCTACAAAATTTTACAGTAAAGCACATGGACTTTTCTTATAGTTGAGACAAGTGTCAAGAAAAGCAATTATACACAGGAAACATTAAATACTTGGATACCTTATCTAGCTGTGAGGACTTTATGGAAAGATGTATTGTTGTTATGGCTTAATGAAGTACAGTTATACTTGGAGTCTCTGTTGTCGTTTATCAGTCGCTTAGTTCCTCGTTTTTCATTCTGTACTTTCATGACTGTGTTTGCGTACTCGCACTGCACATCGAAAACTGTTTACTATGAAGCATTTTTCTGAAAATTGGTAAAATACCGCCTGGCACTGTACCTCGCAAGGACAGCAAATAAAATTTGGTTTTCGACGGTCATATCAATATTCCTAATAGTGTCAGGTTGCAGAGCAGACGAGCAATCCTTGCGCACAGGTAGGCCAAGAAATTTAATTATCATCAAAATTCATGTCCACTGTAAGGTACAGTGATTGTCATAGTGTATTTGTGCGAATAATATCAGTATCAGTTCAGAGGCTTAATACCAGTAGAGGATCCCAGTAAAGTGGTGTCTTGTGAATTTTCAAGTAGTTTTGTAAGACAGTCAAATGTATTAGTATTTTATGTCCATTTGCTATGTAATTTCGTTTGCAGTTCTGATGCAGTGATTGTTTACAAAACTAAGATAAAGATTAGCTACAATCAGGGCCAACATTTTGATCTGAGTCATTTGTTCTGGCAGTCAGATGGCACATGTAAATTTCATTGAAAACAGATTGTTTTTTCGCAGACGATTTGTTTAATACACCGGATAGTTAAGATTTCGCATCGTGTAGCGTGCGCTACACATATTTCTGTTCGAAATTAAATTTTCACATAGTTCTGTTGTCCTGCACCGTAGCTTACACATTTCGATATCAAAATAAGTTTTACACATTTCACAGATACCAACCAGACACTAACAAACACGAGTTTAAATAAATACGAACACGTTTCGCCTTCCGCCAACGAATCTCAGAGGTCTTCTAAGCTCAGTGAAAAACAATTTTGGTTTGAGGAGGCGTGGTAAGATTCCTTTCAGCTGGGGGACGTCACACATTGCAAGAACTTGTCACACCGCGGAAGACAGATGCGTCGATCGTCGACGGCGCAGACATCTGGACCAGCCACAGAAATCTGATGTCTCAGCAGGAGGTACTATACGGACTAGAAAAACACCAAAATTCTCTCGTCGACAATTTCGTAATGGGGCAGCATTATTAAAGGGCGGTGGAAATTCGCAGCTAGACAGATCCGCTGAACAGAGGCACATGACATCATCATATCGTGACATCCAGAGCCAGCCATTGTCGAAATCAGCGACTAGAAAGGGAAACTGTTCGTCACACAGGGGATGACGCTTCGGTTGCGACACAGACATTAAGATAGGAACGACGAGAATGGTCACACAACAGCACGCACGCGCATATCGCCAGGCGCTGGGGCGGCCGACTGCAGTGCACACTATGGACGACAGCCTTTGCGCGTGCGTCGAAGCTCTCGGTCCACCATCCGACAGATGGCGTAGCAGTCTTTCGCACTACCAATCAGATGATGATGATGATGTTCGGTTTGTGGGGCGCTTAACCGCGCGTTCACCAGTGACCGTACAAAGTCCCTATTTTTACACAGTCCAACTTTTTCATAGTCCAATCTAGCAACTGTCATGATTGATGATGATGATGATGATGACGAAACGATGAGGACAATACAAACACTCAGACCCCGGGCAGAGAAAATCCCCCACCCGGCCGACTACCGATCAGGAAATCTTCGCTACTGGCCACTGAGTTTGGGGCCTTTACGATTGTGCGTTTTCTGCATGAGGATAACACGCCATGTGCCATAAACCGATTTCCCAGGAACTTCGCTAGGTGGAAGAGAGGTCAAAATAACCTAACATGTGTCTCAGCCTATCCGTATGTACTTGGCCGTTTTCGAACAACGACGGTCAAAGTTCTCCAGGTCTTCGTCAAGGCGACTTTACATGCCTTTTACAGGGCTCTGTCCTCAGATGAAATGGTGGTACAGTGGTTAGCAGGGTGGGTTGTTAATTTTTGAGCCCCATGTTCGAAACCCGATTGTTACTTTTATTTTTGTTTTTCATTTATAGACCCATGTCTGTAAAACATTACTACATGAATGTTCTTTTTTTTTCTACTAACTGTAGGTCAGATGAAGGAATTAAAAACAAATGAATGAGAACCTTAATATAAATTGTTTTCGATGAAATTCCTGTAGCGTATCTTCATTCATAATCAGTTGCAAGAGCCCGTTTTCGGAAAAGTGATACTGTTGTGTACATAGTTCCGCGTAGTAAGCGCGTACACAACTTTCCCGATAGAGCGCGCCCCGCTAAGCACAACAGCGCAGGCGCAGCGCTCGTCCATCTACGCACTACGAGATGGCGCTGTCTTAGAGACGGACCAAATTTTGCTTCCGCCGATCCGCGTATTAATATGTAACGCAGCCAATGAGATTGCTGCTAACGTATAATCTTTTCTCCTCGCAGATCACACTCGCGCAGTGATACCTGAACGCTCGAGGTATTATAACGAGTGTACAGACCTCCGACACATCTTCGGCGGTAATTCAGTTGAATACCGCCCTTCGATTTGTGCTCTTCTGGTACCGATCGCAGTGATAGGTGTTGCAGGTTCCAGCCAGCCAGCCCGTCGGCGTGCAGCGGTCCAGCCAGCATCCAGCAACCAGCGGCGGTCCTCGCCAGCAGCCAGCAGCCAGCACCCAGCAGCGGTCTCCGCCAGCAGCGTCCCTGCCAGCAGCACGCAGCGGTCCTCACCTGCACCGGCCCCAGCCTGCAGCCAGCAGCCACCAGCCAGCATCCAGCGGCCAGCAGCAGTCCTCGCCACCAGCGGTCGCAGCCAGCGGTGGTCCTCGCTGCCCCCACCATCCGCCGCCAGCAGCAGCAGCAGCAGCACAGGCATCCCCACCAGCCAGCCAGCCGGGTCGCCCCCCCCCCACCAGCGGCAGCAGAGTGGGGCTTTGGCCCCGGTCTCCTTCGTCCTTCTCTGTCCCTTTCTCCTCTGTGTCTCTCGTCGCCCTGCCCGTCTCTCGTTTGCTCCTTTGTCTAGTACTGTGTTTTTTTACCCCTTATCATAATGTCAATCCCCACCACCTCTTCTACAGCCACCACCACTGCCATTATATACACCTCCCCCTCCGCTGCTGCCACCACTATCACGTGGTGTGCCGCTTCACTTCCCCCTCAGTCCATCCCCCCACTCCTCACTCTCTCATCTCCCTCCCTATTTGTCGCCCCGTCCCCAGCTCCTCCCTCCCGCACCTCCTCAGATCCCTTCCCTCCGCTCCCTCCCCCTGCTCCTTCCGTTACTGCAGCCCCCGCCAGGGTGGTCGCCCGGTGGGCTACCGCCCACGCTCCACTCTCCCATTCACCTTCATCGTCATCGTCTTCACCATCGCCTTCGCCATCGCCCTCACCATCTCCGGCGCCAACTCCAGCCCCGGGACCTGCCACTCCCCGCCACATTCCAGTTGTTCCCATCCCCCACACCTCCTCCACCGCCGTCAAGCGCCCCAGTGGCACCCCTGCCTCCTCTGCTCCCAAAAAGGCTCCGCCACGTCCCACTTCCCCCACCCCTGATGCCATGGATGTCTCCCCACCCGTCCCTGCCCCCTCCTCCTCCTCCTCTACCCCCTCCTCCTACCGCTACCTCCTCTCCCGTCCTGATCCCTCCCTCCTTGAAGCCCGGAACCTCACCCTCTTCCTTCGCCAGAATTGTCCTGGTGCCCCCATCTCCCACTTCACTCCTCACCGTGATTCGGTACTCATCTCCTCCCCCAGCCCTACCCTCCACACAGACCTCCTTTCCCGCATCCCTGTCACCCGCTTTGGCCCTCATGTCTCCCTCACCCCTGCCCCACCTACCTCCCGCCAACCCCAACCCCCACGTCGCCCGCCGACCCTCACCGCCGTGATCACTCGGCTCAGTCCGGTGATCACGGAGTAGGAGGTGTTGGCGGAGCTTCAGGCCCATCCCCATCTGGAGGTGTGTGCGGTTCGCCACATCCACAATGCTGCTGGCCCCACCTGCCTTATGCGGGTTTTTTCTGAGCACGCCCCCTCCATAGACCGTCTCCTGAAGGAGGGTGCCCTCCTTTTTAACCAGCGTTATAAGGTTGACCCCTCGCATTCCCCTCCTCAATCCCTCCGCTGCCAAAGGTGCTTGCGGTATAATGTGCACCCAACATCTGAGTGCCGCGAGGCCCCCACCTGCCCGCACTGTAGGCAAGCCCACTTTTTACGGCAGTGCCCCAATCTCCAGTCCCCCCCCCTCCTGTAATACCTGTAACCTCCCTCATCCTACATACTCCCAGAAGTGTAAGGCCCGGCCCCCTCCTACCACTCCTGAACTCACCGTTCCTGTCCGCCCTCTGGACGCCCCCACCCCTCCTGGCAACTCCCTTCGCCCACCCCCTACCGCTGAGGACATCATCAGGTTCCTCACCATTGACCTTCAGAATGTTCATCCCTTTCAGCGCCCGCACACCCTCCAACAGATCTCCCTCGCCGCCCGTTCCATTTTCCACCTCAAAATGTACGCCACCTACTCCAACAACCAGGCCCATTTCACCTTCTCCCGTCTTGACACCCTCGTTTAACTCCCTGTCATGGCATGGTAGCATCGTATCCTTTTCAACAACATCCGCTCCCTTCCCGCCAACAAGAACCTCTTCCTGCACACCCTTGCCGCCCACCGCGTGGATGCCGTCCTCCTCAATGAAACCTTCCTGCAACCCCACCACACCATCCACACTTCGCCCTACCTCCTCCACCGCTCCGATAATCCCCTCCCGATTGCGCGTGGCGGAGTTGCCATTGGGCACCACCGCCAGATCCCTGTTCGGCTCCAACCTCTCCTTCCCGACCCCACCGAACACCTGATCCTTAGTCTCTTCTTCCCCGGCCTTACCGTTACCTGCGCCACCATCTATGTCCGCCCCAACGCCCCTATTCCCTTCGACTTCCTCTCCCACATCGACCGTACCTTCTCCTCCTACATGATCGCCGCCGACCCCAACATCCATAGTCGTTCTGCTGCCCAGTTACGGTGGTGGCATCGGTTCCTCTCCTCCCTTCAAGGCGACCTCATTCCCATCCCCCAGCACACCCATCCCGAATCCAACTCCACTCCCGATGTTATCCTCTCCTCCCCCAATCTCCTTGGCCGCATAACGGTGGATGTCCTGGAGCCTATTGGTAGCGACCATCTCCCTGTCCTCCTCACCGTTTCAGACGGTCGTCGCCCCCGCCCCGACCCTCATAATGACCCTCCCCTAAGTACGTCCATGACTATTCCCGTGCCAACTGGAATGGCTACCGGGATACCCTCTCCACCCAGGTCGATAGCCACCCTCTCACCCACCACCACCCAGATGATGTCACCCATGCCGCCTCCTTTCTCCAGCAGACCTTGTCTGAGGCCGTGGAGGCCCACGTCCCTACTGTCGCCATCCACCCCCACCATCCTACCTTACCCCCACAGGCCGTCCTCCTCCGTGAATCCCGCCGTCTCTACCGTGCCTTCCTCCGCACGCGTGACCCGGACACCCTACGACGCCACCGGCAACTCCAGCGACACATTCGTAATTTGCTCGCGTCTAAGGAACGCCGGGACTGGCGACAGACATGCACCCGTTTAAATGCTACCCTACCTATCAACTCGTCCAAGTTCTGGTCAGCCTTCCGTCACCTTACCGGAACTAAGCCCTCCCCCTACTATCCTCTTCTCCATGATGATCACCCCTTCCCTGACGCCCTTAGTAATGCCAATCACTTTGATTCCTACCTGTCCAATGTGTTTTCCATCCCCGTTGATCCCCAGGTCGATTACTACCTCTTCGCAGATATCCGCGATCGAACTGACATGTCTGTCCCTCCCCTCGCTCCTGGTTTCCAGTACTTGGACAACATTGCCCACACGGAACTCAATGCCCCTATCACTACACAGGATCTCATTGCTACACTCCGCACAAAACGCAACACCGCTCCTGGTCACGATCGTGTCACCTACCGTCACCTTTGTGAAGCTCCTGTCTCTTTCCTCTCCACCCTGGCCAGGCTCTACAATGTAGTCCTGTCCACCGGTTACTACCCCAACCTGTGGAAAACCTCCCGTATCCTCATGTTCCTTAACCTGGCAAACCGCCGTCCACCGTCTCCTCCTACCGTCCCATCAGCCTTACCTCGGTCTTCAGCAAGGTCCTGGAATCTATCCTCACCCGACGCATCCACCAGCATCTCCGCCAGTACCGCCTCCTGCCCGTTACCCAGTGTGGCTTTCGGCTGTCCTTCTCTTCCGATGACCTTCTCCTTCACCTCACTCATCTCCTTTCCGAACAGCTTAATTCCCGTCACTCCGCAATCTTCCTCTCCCTGGACCTCGAACGTGCTTATGACCGCGTATGGCATTCCGGTCTCCTCTTCAAGCTCCAAACCTCCGCCCTTCCCATTAACTATGTCCGTCTGATCGGCTCCTTTCTCTCCCGCCGTCCTTCCTATGTCACCATCAATAACACGGATTCCTACATCTTTTTCCCCTCCGCCAGTGTGCCCCAAGGCTCCGTCCTCTCCCCCCTTCTGTACCTTTTGTACACGGTGGACATGCCGCCGCCGTCACCCCCCGTCCACCTTCTCCAGTTTGCCGATGACACCGCCTTCCTTGCCCTTGCCCCCACCCTGCAGCGCTCCCAACACCTTCTCCAATCCCATCTTGACCGGTTCACCGCTTGGTTGCTCAAGGTCAATCCCTCCAAAACCCAGGTGATCATTGTAGGCAAAACCACCCCTTCCTTCCGCTTCCTTGATTTCTATCTCACCATCTATGGCCGTCCTATCGCCCTCACTCCCACCCTTAAGTACCTTGGCGTCACCCTCGACCGTCGCCTCTCCTGGAATCCCCACCTCCGGACAATCCAAGCCAAGGCACGCTCCTGACTCAGTCTCCTCAAGCTCCTCTCCGGCCGTACGTGGGGTCTGGACCCCTCCACCATCCTCCACACCTATCAATCCCTCATCCGCCCTATCCTTTGTTATGCCCATCCAGCTTGGATCTCTGCCCCCCCTACCTTTTACAAATCCCTCCAAATCCTTGAACGCCATGCTCTCCGCCTCGCCTATTGCATCCGTCTCCCCTCCCCCACGCGGATCCTGTACGATCTCATCCCCTTCCCCCACCTCCTTCTTTTCCTTGAAAGGATACGGGTCCTGTACACCTCCCGTAAACTCGATCCTCCTTACCCGCTAGTCTCCCCGATCCTCTCCCACCCCCGCCCACTGCCGCACCTGTATTCCCACATCCCACCCGGTCTCCATCTCTCCACCCTCCTTACCCTCTCCCAAGGTGGCTTCCGCCAGCTCCCCCTCCCTGATCATGCCCTCCTACCCTCCATCTACCCCTCCTACCAACTTTGATCCTCCCACCCTCCTCCTGTGCTTGCTCCTCTGGGCACCCTCCCTCCCTTCTCTCCCTTTTCCCTCCCTCCTCCCCTTCTCCCCCTTCTCCCCCGAGCTTCCCCTCCCCCGTCCCTCTCCTCCTGCCCCCGTCTCCTCAGCCATTGGCATCCTTTTTCTCCCCTCTCCCCCACCTCACCCCTGCTCCCCTCTTGGCAGGTCCCCAGACTCGCACACGCTAAGTGGACATTCGCGTGCCGGAGACCACCGCCATCAGTGTTTCGTGTGTGCCGTCATGTTTAGTGTTCAGTGTTCACCGTCACACTCCATCGTTCACCAGTGCCATCGTCTTCTTCAGTGTTTGTGCGTCGTATCAACAGTTTGCAGTGTGGATTATCGTCGCGTGTGAACGGCTCCGTGTTTGTCTTTATGTGTCTACTGTTTTATTGCTCACCGTTCTGTAACTTACGTGTCTTCTCAGTGTTTCTTCTCTTTGTGTATCCTCTGGCTGAAGAGCGGCGTAGAATGCTGCTGACAGCCTGCCTGTTGTACAGGTTTAAAATAACAATAAAGAAAAAAAAAAAAAAGAAGACCTCCGACTAGTCAGTCTGCAGCAGTCCGCATTAGTCTGCATTAGTCTGTACCAGTCTATAGTCAAGTTTCAGTCAGCGCCTAATAAGATTATCATATTCCTGTACATAGCCATGAAGAGAAGTGTATAGACACTTTGTCAAGTATCAGAGATTTGTGAGAATAAGATTAACGTACCAAGACCAAAGGGACTTCATATTGTCAATTGTAAACAGCATCCAGAATCAAGTTACGTAATATCTATGATTTTTATTATTTTAATAAATGTGTGTGAAAATTAATCAAGTTCAGTTTAAAGTTGGTCACCGTCAATCTGCTACTGTAAGCGTGCAAGTGGCATTTCTATCGTCTGACCTAACGGCAGAAGATAAACACGCCACGATAAGACCACGAGACATATTGCTGACACTCGCCTACTTCATTAGAGCGACAAGTCAAATAATCTGATGGTGTGTGTACCGAAGGTCTTACAGTGCGAACACCACAGATACCTTATGCATGATTAACCGCAAAGTTATTGCCATCGTGCAATGCTCATGGTGTTCGGAATATCTGACTTTCGAATGTTTCTGCCATCGGCAACATCCAAGAGAATGCACCAAATCTACCTCAAGGATAAACATATGAATAAAATACAAGAATTAATATAAGATTTGATACGAGAATGAAATATTATAATATGAGAATTTAAGAAGATTGCAACCCTTCAACATACCACACAAACATATGTTATGTAATAAATACACTCCTGGAAATTGAAATAAGAACACCGTGAATTCATTGTCCCAGGAAGGGGAAACTTTATTGACACATTCCTGGGGTCAGATACATCACATGATCACACTGACAGAACCACAGGCACATAGACACAGGCAACAGAGCATGCACAATGTCGGCACTAGTACAGTGTATATCCACCTTTCGCAGCAATGCAGGCTGCTATTCTCCCATGGAGACGATCGTAGAGATGCTGGATGTAGTCCTGTGGAACGGCTTGCCATGCCATTTCCACCTGGCGCCTCAGTTGGACCAGCGTTCGTGCTGGACGTGCAGACCACGTGAGACGACGCTTCATCCAGTCCCAAACATGCTCAATGGGGGACAGATCCGGAGATCTTGCTGGCCAGGGTAGTTGACTTACACCTTCTAGAGCACGTTGGGTGGCACGGGATACATGCGGACGTGCATTGTCCTGTTGGAACAGCAAGTTCCCTTGCCGGTCTAGGAATGGTAGAACGATGGGTTCGATGACGGTTTGGATGTACCGTGCATTATTCAGTGTCCCCTCGACGATCACCAGTGGTGTACGGCCAGTGTAGGAGATCGCTCCCCACACCATGATGCCGGGTGTTGGCCCTGTGTGCCTCGGTCGTATGCAGTCCTGATTGTGGCGCTCACCTGCACGGCGCCAAACACGCATACGACCATCATTGGCACCAAGGCAGAAGCGACTCTCATCGCTGAAGACGACACGTCTCCATTCGTCCCTCCATTCACGCCTGTCGCGACACCACTGGAGGCGGGCTGCACGATGTTGGGGCGTGAGCGGAAGACGGCCTAACGGTGTGCGGGACCGTAGCCCAGCTTCATGGAGACGGTTGCGAATGGTCCTCGCCGATACCCCAGGAGCAACAGTGTCCCTAATTTGCTGGGAAGTGGCGGTGCGGTCCCCTACGGCACTGTGTAGGATCCTACGGTCTTGGCGTGCATCCGTGCGTCGCTGCGGTCCGGTCCCAGGTCGACGGGCACGTGCACCTTCCGCCGACCACTGGCGACAACATCGATGTACTGTGGAGACCTCACGCCCCATGTGTTGAGCAATTCGGCGGTACGTCCACCCGGCCTCCCGCATGCCCACTATACGCCCTCGCTCAAAGTCCGTCAACTGCACATACGGTTCACGTCCACGCTGTCGCGGCATGCTACCAGTGTTAAAGACTGCGATGGAGCTCCGTATGCCACGGCAAACTGGCTGACACTGACGGCGGCGGTGCACAAATGCTGCACAGCTAGCGCCATTCGACGGCCAACACCGCGGTTCCTGGTGTGTCCGCTGTGCCGTGCGTGTGATCATTGCTTGTACAGCCCTCTCGCAGTGTCCGGAGCAAGTATGGTGGGTCTGACACACCGGTGTCAATGTGCTCTTTTTTCCATTTCCAGGAGTGTATATGACACTTAATATGAAATGTATTCGTCATTTTAAAATTAATGTAAGGATCTTGTATCCCCTAATTTGATAAGAAACAATCGTGTAGCCAACTTCTATGGATCTAGGTACATAACTCAGAACAACATAAATAAATAAATACTGTAATCGGGTTTCAAACGCGGGACGCAAAATTAGAAAGTTATGGTGGTAACGACTGAGCTACCATTTCTTCCCAAGGTAGTGCACGGTAAACGGCACATAAAATACCTCGAAAACTTTGACGGTCGTTTCTTCAGAAACGGTCGAGTGTCTACGTATAAGCCGAGACACTTGTTCGCTAATTTTGACTCCTCTTCTACTGAGCGAAGTTCCTGGTAAACCGTGGGATGGCACTTGATGTGTTCTCCTCGTTAGACTGATTGAAACAGATGGTCACAGCTCAGCAGCGTGCTAGTTGAACTGAAGAGTCAGTCACTTACGCCGATGAAATATTTTAGGAATTTCACAACAACGTCCGACTTCTCGTCCGAGAACCATGTTCACAACACACAGCTGTTTGTCTCTGTGTCTATCAGTGCACGTAGCTAACATTGCCAACATCCAGGAGCGTAGAGGTGGCCTAACATTCCCTACATGAGCCGCTGCTGCGTGAAACGAGTCGTGTCCGGCGTGCGCCGTGTCCAGAAAGCTAACCAAATAACGAAGCGCATGTGCGGCCGGTGTGCAGGGCTGTGCTCGCATGCGGCTCATGTTACTGGATTAGCTCGTTAGGGCGCGGCGCGCGCCAGGCGCAGACAATGCGGGCCCGGGCGCGGCTATTGTCTCGCGCGGCCGCACGCTGTCTGTCGCCTCGGCTCGGCGCCGCAGAAACAAAAAGCGGCTCCCCTTAATGGATCCGCGTATTAAGAAACTCGCGCCACGGCCGCCTCCCTCGCACTCGACGCAAATGGCGCTTCCATGGCACTTCCGAGAACGCCATTTCGAGAAATGCGGCCACAAGTGGATTTTTCCGCGCTGCTCCTTTTCTCTCCTCCAGCGCTAGTATTCCCGCCTCGCCTCGCTTCGCCTCGCATCGCTTGCCCCACTACACGGTTGTCATTGCTCGGGGAATTACTTCGTTCTGCAGCGTACTGCACGCGACCGAGGACTCTGCTCGCGACGACGGCCGACACCTCCATACAGCTACCGCGTCGAACGGTGCTTTTATTGGATGCTATCGTGAACAAGTGGTTCTTGCTTGCTGGGCTAAAGGAGTACGTCGGCGAATGCGTAACTGAAAGTCGTACACTCATCGCAATTCGAGAGGAATGTGAAAGGGACTCCTCCAGGCACTGACACAACGAAAAAATTTTTTATGCTGTTGGTGGTACATGTTATGGGGAAACACAGGGTGTTAGGATTAAGTGCAGATTGTAGTGTTGGCAGCAGAGCCAACACCGTGTTACTAGAGGAGGCCGAAATGCACGCGTTTTAGCTCACGCAGGCTTGCGTGAGGAGGGAAGGACTATACCGACGTGAGGTCTGGAACATGACAAGGAATTAGAATTCAGAAAGCGGACGTAATTAGTTTGATACTTAACTTTAATCCATTAATGATGAACGTCGCTCTTGACGGTACACGAGTCACAATATTATCTGTTCAGAAGACATAGTAACTGAATATGGCGCCTTGCTAGGTTGTAGCAAATGACGTAGCTGAAGGCTATGCTAAACTGTCGTCTCTGCAAATGAGAGCGTATGTAGGCAGTGAACCATCGCTAGCAAAGTCGGCTGTACAACTGGGACGAGTGCTAGAGAGTCTCTCTAGACTAGACCTGCCATGTGGCGACGCTCGGTCTGCAATCACTGATAGTGGCGACTCGCGAGTCCGACGTATACTAACGGACCGCGGCCGATTTAAAGGCTACCACCTAGCAAGTGTGGTCTCTGGCGGTGACACCACACAGATATTGTGAACATTGGTACTTTAGCATGCACCCAATTCAGTGTGTTAGTTTTTTTTCCCTCGCGTCTAATAGTCACATAATAGTAACTGATGATTTCTGCACGGTTGTAACTGCACCATTGTGGACCACACCTTTCAGTATAGATTAACCGTTTTGCGTCCACACTTCTACACCTGACGTGTTGACCACGAAAAAAGAAGTATAATGGCGTGTTTCTGCCACATGTACTTGGAACTACTAAGCAACCTGAAAACATTTGCATGATACTTGCTTTCCGCAAAGCCTTGGCAGCCATCCTCAACTTGAAAATAGCATCTGTATCTTTTGTGAAAGACGCCTACGACCGTTCGCATGAGCAAATATCACTACAAAATTTCTGATATTGGTTAACTTTAAGCTGAAAGTTTGAATAAAGTAACTGGATTGGTAACGAAAATAACACGTTGCTGTGAGACAAAGAATTTTATATAACAACAACATTTTATTTAATAAAATCATGAAAATAATTCCTTGATCACTCACTTTACTTAATGGTACGTTTATATGAAATGCTGGCCTGTCATCAGCGGCAAAAAAAAAAAAAAGCCATTTTATGCAACCTGACTACATGTCCTAACTAAGATGACTATAGGAACCACCACGCAGAGCGTCTGTACTCACCAGAGTCTCAGCAGGGAATTCCTAACAGTCTCCCCTCGTCCGGGCTCAGAGAGCCTGCACAGCGGCTATTTGCCAACCTATCTGGGCCTGCTAACGCGCGGGAAACTTGTGTCTCTCTGGTCCAGTGCAGTCGCACTCTACTTGATACATTGGTTGGCTAAACTGCATCTCCACATTCAGAGAATGCACATCAGACAGCCCACGCATACGTCAGCAGACGATCCGCATTCACATTTGCAGACTATACTAATAGTGATAATATAACATAATTAAAATTTCCTGAGTGTCGGAAGGGCACCCAGGTGTGTTTTGAGCATGTGACTCGTGTAACAAGCCATGTAGCGGCTCACATGGAGCCGTTACACATTCTGCTCCTAATAGCTTAATTATTAGTCTCCAAATTAAGTAAATACTAATATAACTTTGTTCAGTACACTGTCCTCAATCACCAATACGAATATCTGCACTTGTACCACTAACATCCTGTATAAGTGTTAAGCTTGTATGCGAATATACGGCTTGTTCGTACAAGTGGTTTCTTACGGAATATAAAAACAGTAGCCCTAGCTGTGAATTACCTCTAAAGTTTCCCATTTTCCCACATTTATAGACATTTGCGGCTGGAAGACATTTCGATAAAAAAGATTAGTGTTAGCATCCTGTCGATGAAAAGGTCATGAGGGCGCACAACCTCCGACTGATCTCCACAACATGCAGTGACAGGTATCAGTTACGTCTAAGAAGAGCAGGCCTCGTACGATGGCATCCGACATGTGCTTAATACAACAACCCTTACGTCCCTGGAATGCTCCTTAAACTATTCTGAAGCAGTTCTGTAGCGACGGAATGGGATACTGTCTTCTTAAAGTGACACACCACCTACTAGATGCTACAACGAACAGATCGAAGTCACACGCCCGAGCTGTAGTCTCCGTCAACGTTCGTTAACGAATGTTTCTGGTAGACTTATCACTGGCCTTATTTTATCCTACACGACGTCCGATATTGCAGCGCGTGCTATTAGATTTAGGCGGCAGCAGATTCTATGACCTTTGATACTCACGGCTGACCCTTGAAATGATTGCATGTGAAAAGCCCAGTGCCTGAATAACCTCGGAGTGTCCCACGCTTTAGGCTCCCATGAATTGGCCACTGTCAAACGCTCTGACACTGATATAGCACACCTTGCACAACCTATAGTCGACTCTCACGCCAGTGGCCTGATGAGGACTCACGATGTTTCTTTCAAGTATTACGACTACGTAAGTATTTCGCCACGAATACAAGATCTCTCTCTCTCTCTCTCTCTCTCTCTCTCTCTCTCTCTATGCAGCTAAATAGTTGTTTTTTTAGTCCGTGAGAGGCTTTTCTATGTTCACTTTTGGTAATCGTATTGCCCATGCTCAGGTATTGAATTTTACCCTTACTAAAGTATGAAGTCAATGTAAAAACTCGAGACATAAGAACAGACATTCCAAAAACGAAGATAGTATTCCAAACGGGTACCTTCACGTAATGCTGTTACAGTTACCGTACAAATCGCTACCACTTATGTCAGTTAACTATACCATTAAATGACAAAAATGTATGCAGGTTGCTGCGCGTCCTAGTCATTGCCAACCACCCGTCCGCTGGAGAATATTGATTCCGCGTAAGTCACTAAGTTGGCTAAAACGTAGGAGAATAGCATATGAGGAATACACAAGGCAATTGCAATATGGGTTTGAGCAGAAGGAGTGTGAAAGTCAATGACAGCAGGCAAGCTGTCCAACAGCTGCTGCCCCTCGCGACCGATTACCGAGAAAATTCAACACCGCTCCCGCACTTGATAGGAAATACGCGATGGCGTAAGCACAGATAGCGCCTCAGAGCAAATTACTTGTGCGATTTGGTTGCATAGTAGAACTTCTCCGAAGTAGAGCTTAGCAAACAGCTCAGATCCTTCACTGGATCAACCCTTGCAGCATCATTACGAAACAATAGCCTAAAGAACGTTGGTTGATCTGTACATGTGTCTGGTAGTGCTAGGTGGTCATACGGGAATCCTCTGTTATCGTCCGATAATACTTGTGCTCGGCAGCTGCTTCTTCATTAAATAGATATAAATAAATACCTCACTGAATGCTAGATATGGGCAAAGGGAGGTCTCCATGGATAAGCAACAAGCGTTTCACTGGTTCGAATATGTCTCTGCAGAGCCCTTAATAAAAGGTACTCCGGAAATTTCAAACTATAGGCCTATACAACGAAGACAACCCAGTGTAATGCACATTTGGAGTTGTATCGCTCGGAACAAACAATAGTATATAAACACATGCAAATGTACCTGCAATGGACTAGATATGAAACCAGTGGTTTAACGCTTCATCAGCGGCAGTTTTAATTTACGTGAAGTACTGGGAAAGGATAGTGCTAAATCATCTTGGAATATTAACGCATTACGATTCTTTTGGAGAACAAATCTTCTTCACAAAAATCAACATGGATTTCGAAAGCGGTAATCTTGCGGAAAACAGCTCGCTGAGTTCGTTTACAAACACATCCAGAGCGTCGTACATAGACGCGCCCATGTTAGTTTCTGTTATTAGGAAGCTATTCTGTGTAGTTACACACTGTTAGAAAGGTCATAATTTACAAGCATTCTGATTATTGCACTAGATTTGTAATTTGGTTCAGGACTTCTCTACAGATTGAAGTCAACTTGATGTTCCTGACGAGACGTAAAAGCAATTTCGAGAGTATCCCAAGAGTATATTGTAGGACCGTTAATGTTTAAAAAATAAGTAAATGATAGCGTTGATAATGTGAGAAGGTCCGAGAGGTTTCCGCGGGCGATTTTGTTGACTGTAGGAAGAGTGTACCTCTCGCAGATTGTAGCCTTCACAGGAAGATCTGCAGAGGATCAACGATCGGTTCAAGAACGTGACCCGAACGTGAATAAATTTAACGATTTTTTGACTGGGTTGATGCATGACCAACCACGAATTCCTCTCCTCTGACAACCTCTTCATTGCAGAGTAGCACTTGCAATCTACGTCCTCAATTATTTATTTCCTTCCCCTACAGCTTTTGCCCTTTACAGTTCTCTCTAGTACCACAGAGGTTAACATGTGCATGTTGCTTTTTTGTACTGATTCTGCTTAGAACCTCCTCATTCCTTATCTCATCAGTGTGCTTGATTTTCTACATTCTTCTGTAGCATCACATCTCAAGCGCTTCGATTCTCTTCGTTTCCCGTTTTTTTTTTTTTTTTTTTTTCGTAGTGTAGAATACTGTGCCCCAAACGTACGTTCTCAGATATTCAGATATTTCTTCCTCAAATTTCCGCTTACGTTTGATGCCAGTAGATTTCCCTTGGACGGCAATGCCCTCTTTGCTTCTGGTAGTCTGCATTTTATGTCCTCCTAGCTTAGTCCGTCATGTGTTATTTTGCTTCCAAGGACGCAGAATTCCCTAACTTCGCCTACCTCGTGACCTCCAGTTTTAATGTTAAGCGTCTCGCTACTCATTAGACTGTTCATTCCATTCAACACATGCTGTAATTCTTCTTTACTTTCATTAACAACAGCAATGTCTTTATCGAGTCATATCCTTGATATCCTTTCACCCTGAATCTGAATCACACCTTGGAACTTTTCTTTTATTGCCGCATCTTAAAAGTGTAGACTGGACAGAAGGAGCGAAAGGCTCATTCCCTGTCTTACACCCTTTTTAATCAGAGCACTTCTTTCTCGCTCATACAGACGTAATAATCAAGGGCGATAGGAAAGCGGTTGTAGGGAAAAGGAATAGAAGAAAGAATTACGTAAGAGTATGGGCTTGGCAGTAGGCATGACAGAGAAGAAACACTGAGTTCTGCAATAAATTTCAGATGGTAATAACGAATACTCTGCTCCAGAACGACAAGATGAAGAGATATACTTGGAGAAGATCCCGGTACTAGCTTGATTACGTCATGGTCAGGTAGAGATTTCTAAATCAGTTATTGGATGTAAGGCATACACAGCAACAGATAACGACTCAGATCATAAGTTAACAATGATGAAGAGTTGACTGAAGTTTAAGAGAATCTTCCGGAAGAATCATTGTGGAAGGAAATGGGATACTGAAGTACTGAGGGATCATGACACGTGTTTGAAGTTCGCTGAGAATGTGGATACCACGATAAGGAATACCAGAGTAAGAAGTTCAGTTGAAGAGGAGTGGACATCAATAAAAAGGGTAATCATAAATACTGGACAGACAAACAGAGGCAAAGGAAAGGCAACTGCGAGGAAACCTTGAATAACAGAAGAGGTACTTCAATAGACAAAAGAAAAAGTGCAAAAGTGCAAAAACGCTCAGGGAAAGACAAGAAAACAGCAATAAAAGTCACTAAAGAATAACATAAATAGGAAGAGCAAGGCAGTCAGGGCGAAATACTGCAGCACAAATGTGAAGAAATCGAAAAAGAAATGATCGTCGGAGAGACTGACTCAACATAGATAAAGTCAAAACAACCTTCGGTGCAATTAAAAGCAGTGGCGGCACCATCAAGAGTACAGTGCGACAACCACTGTTAAATGCAGAGGAGAGAGCGGGTGGGTGGCCTCTATGAGGGAAAGACTTGTCTGACGTAGTGATAGAAGGTTTCGTCGATATGGAAGAGATGGTGAATCCAATGTTAGAGTAGAATTTAAAATAAATCTGGAAGACTTGAGGTCAAATAAGGCAGAAGGGTTCGATAACATTCCATCGAAATTCCTAAAATTATTTGGAGAAGCGGCAACAAAACGACTATTCAGTATGGTGTGTAGAATCTATGAGACTGGCGACGTACCATCAGATTTTCTGGGAAATATCATCCAACCAGTTCCGACGGTAACAAGGGTCGATAAGTGCGAGAATAATCGCAAAATCAGCTTAAAAGTTGCTGTCAAGAATAGTATACAGAAAGATGGGAAAGAAAATTGAGGATCTGTTGAAAGATCGGCTTGGCTTTAGGAGAGGTGAAGAGAACAGAGCGGCAGTTCTGACGCTGCGTTTGATAATGGAAACAAGACTGAAGAAAAACAAGACACTGTCATAGGCTTTATAGACCTAGGAAAAGCGTTCGACAATTCAGATGGGGCAAGATGGTCGAAATTCTGAGAAAAATAGGAGTAAACTATCAGCGAAAACGGGTAATACAGGTAATTATCTAGTGGTGTTGCAGTTCTTCTTGTTATGCATACAGGGTATGTACAGGTCCCAAAAAGAAACAATACGAGTGTAAGACCGAAAGTATAATAGTGCCTATAAATAAGCGGTGAGATCCATTCATGTTTACTTACCTTATTGGCAGTAACAACCATAAAATTGCTAGACGAAACTATTCGGAACGATCTAAAGTGGAATGACCAAATGAAACTTGTTGCACGAAAGCAACCTTGTCAGTCTGGATTAGCAGACAGATTGTCCAATGAATAGCGGCGCATTTCGTCTCGAGGTCGTTTCTTAACCAACTCCAATGGCAGGCGCTCAGTGAGCGAATCATGGAGAGCTTTCCTGCTGGGATTCCGAGAGAGTACGTCTCAGGAGGAGTTAGGCAATTTATAACTTTCTCCCAAACACGCTTCTTGAAATGACTATTAAGAAAAAATCAAAGACATCAGAGCTCGAATGGAATTTGCCGACAGTGGTTCTTCCCACGCACCGTTTGCGAATATAAAGAAGATGGCAAGTGATAGTGGTTCCAGAAATATTCTTTGCGATACACCGTAAGGTGGTTTGCAGAAAACAGACGTAAATTTATATGTGAGTGAATCGTGAAGTAAAAAGCCGTAAGTGACTTTGTGAGACTACAGGAAATCCAAACGAGGTTGGTCAGTTGGAGAATTGAGGTTCGCATCTCCCGAATATGAGTCCACTATCGTTTGAGCCACCTATAGATGTGAGCCTTGAGCTGTAAGGGATCATCGTCTTCAGTACTCCACAACTACGTGCATAGTCGCTGGCCAGATTCTGGACAGCTGAGCCAGACAGAGACATCTTCAATACTCTTCCGCTGCTGTACATGGATATAACTGTGATCTACCGTCGTTTGGGTTCAAGTAAGAATAATTCATTAATAAAATACTCCATGTGGTGTGACCGCAATGCACCACACTGGCTAGGCTGTAGCCTTCAAATCGACCGCAGTCCGTCAGTACACATCGGACCCGCGAGTCGCCACTGTCGACGCTAGCAGACCGAGCGCCGCCTCTCGGCTGGTCTGACGAGACAAGCTAGCGCACTGCCCAGTTCTACAGCCGACTTTAATAGGAATCGTTCACTTGTTATGGCTTCAGAGGTCTCATTTGCAGAGACGCTAGTTAGCATGTCCTTCTGCTAACTCAGTAGCTACGACCTAGCCAGGCACCACATACAGTTTATGCATTGACAATTGATCTATATGTGTGGAGCAATCAGAATTGTAAAGCAGTATTCGCTGTTTATAACTGCACTTGTAAATATTACTGTACAAAGTCAAGATAGACGTTCATCGCTGATGCTGAATTAAAGCTAAGTATTTATTTGTATTCCTGTCTACTAACTTTCTAATCACCTAAGATGTTCCAGATGCATCCAGTCAAGTATAGTTCATTGATCCTCACGTCAGCCTAAGTGATCAACGCGTGCAATTAATGGCCACACCTCGTGATCAGACTAAGAGTCAAATTGCGTGACTCAGTCGGGTCACCCTTTTTCCATGAGGCCCATAGTTCCGCCTTATACACAACACTCCAATTTTTATGTTCTTTCAAAACTGAATTTATCTTTAGACAGATGTCAGGGATATGTGGAAGTAATGGACATGCTACAACTATTTCACATAACCAGTTGGATCTAATCTGAGAAACACTACCACTCTGCAAAATTTTCTTTGTTTTTATTCTCTGCGCCACCTATGACTAACGGACCCACTGCTCCGACTCTAATGACACTATCGTTGGCACCTCTAAACCTCCTTAATCCGTTTTTAGATTGTCATGGAAACGTGAGAGTGTAGGTCGATGTCCTGTGAGCGAACATCTGTTAGTGAAGAGACTGAAAATCTCTGCACTCGTGTAGAACCTGCCTTACGGAATAAGCACACGCAAACACAAGTGAAGAGCAAGGCTTAGAAATCAGCTCAAAAGCATGCCCTAAAACAAATTCTCAGTGTAATTTTCTTGGTAAAACGCGAGATTACAGAAATTCCCAGTACTACTCGTTCGCGAAAAGCATGTTTTTGAACGTTCAAATGCCTTGCGTTTACATTTTCCATTATATTAAGTTGTATACTAATGTTAAAATGACAGGAATTAACTAAAGTGTGCTTCAGAATGTTGTTTTCCGTGTTATTTATTTTTCTGCAGTACTTCGTACACTTTATACATCGAAGATAATTCGGTACGCGAGCAAACTGCCTGATTACAACGTAATTTCGTTGTAATCTTCAACCTAAATATTCATCGAAAGGAAAAAACGACAAAAATATCTGTGATGGAAAAACTATATATCAAATTAGAAGAGTCTTTGTCATTATGTAGAACGTATGCATCATAAATAAACACTGATGCGTAATTCCAAACAAAATTGTTTTGTCCAGATCTATGTTTTCCTGAGTTATTCGCGTTATTATATTTCCTAGTTTACTGAAGTCAGTGCAGACGTTTAAACTTGTGTTCATGCCAAACGTTTACTGTTTATATTGCTAGTTTACATACTTAGGTCAAACTGTGATGAACAAGAAAACGAACAGAAGTTCATTAATATCAAAAGCGTCTTAGATAGTTTTTCAAAGTAAGTCGCATGTTCACATTTGTCCATAACTGGGAGAGATACTAACAGAAAGTCGCATTAAGTGCCAGAAAATATCCTAAGACCGACAAGGAAATGAGACCGGGGTTGTAAGTCTACTTATACATGGAGCCATTAAACTGTAAGCCTAAAAAAATATTTGAACAATACGTAACTGTGTGTTCGTACTGAGCAGACAGAACTGTAGTGTCTGTTAAATTAACATGAGTTCAAAGTTTTTTTACACTAGCTTGAAACGTCCCCTTAGAAAAATTTATGAATGACTGTGATGATAAACCTCTTACATTATTTGATATTCAAACAGCTGAGCAAAACTGAACGTACTCAGACATTTCGCTCTTTACCTATTCTGATCAACACTAAATTGACACACAATATTTTTAGCGCAACGCAATCTGACTTTGAAAAATCCCTACATAAGAATGGCCCTGACTAACAATAACCTATACCTTTCATGAATCACTTACCTCACAAAAATCTTCGTTACTCGAACTACTGCAATACAGCGAGCGCCGTCACTGCCAGCTAAATAAAAGATTCTAACTACTGAAGTCACTAACTACTGATAGTCATAGTTAGCAAATGAAAGATTTTGATAAAGATCAAACAATTTATTTACCTTAATAGAGTTCAAAAGTCATAATATATATATCAGTTTATGACATCCAGTCTTACAAATTTACTGTCTCTGATGGACACACGTCCAGACCATCCGCTCTCAAAACTCCGCCATATCTCTCCCCACATCCACCACTGCTGGTGGCTCACCTCTAACTGTGCAACGCTACGCGCTGTTAACATCTAGCTGCTCAACGCTTCAATAGCGACTGTTGGAACAATGCCGACCAGCCTCAGACTGCACACAACACAGCCAGTGATTTTCATACAGCGCTACGTGGCTTTACCAACATAAAAACCTAAGCAGCCTACTTACGCCATCAAAACTCTATTTGTAACAACCTGTGATGTTTCCATCTTCTGCAACATGGAAACTGTTAGACCTACCAAAAATGAATGGGGCCTTTTTCGTAGGAAATTTAATGTAGTTTAATTTTGTACTGGGAGAACATATCTCCAGAAGCCGCGGTTTTCGAGTTATTCAAGAAAAATGTAAAAAAAGTGATCTTTACACACACACACACACACACACACACACACCATCCACCCACACGCTGATAGCCCAGCGATCAAGATTTTTAGTATGTTGTTCATGACACTCCCCTTTACCACTGTACAGAAATTTGCTACTACACGAGCTTTTTCTTGCAAACCATATTTTTTGATCTTCGTTAAGTGGGCTAAATTAGAGCAATGGTGATTACAAGTGTTTGCTCAAAAGTCAGTACCGCCATTGTGGGGTGACACCTAAAGCCTCACATGTACTGATCTTAATGTTAATTGGTAACCGATATAGATTAGTGAGTTATGAGCCCCCAACTGACCATGTGTAGTAAGGCAAGATAAGTCAGTCTACAGCCCAATGCTGATCGTTAAAAGTCGGCGCCATTCGGAACACTTCATGGTGACTATGGTTCACATTGCTGCCAACCTCAGCGATCTAACAGTTGTGACACTATAGTTGTGTGGTGGAGTATTGTTGGTTTTACTATATTCGCGAATGATTTTGACTAATAATAATATTTTATTACATGAGTATTTTTCTAGAAACAGTCATGTTACTTATGTAAGAAAGACCCATTTTATCGGAATATTGAACTGACACTGAGGAATGTAATAAAAAACAGTTTTTGGGACTGCCGGAAATTGACAAATGTAACTTTACTCCTGATTCTGATTAGCATGCCTCAGGTAAATGAGACGACACTGAAGTCAATCTGAATGTGTAAAAGCGCGTCCGCTGCCAGGGGAGTAAAAGAAGGCAATCCCGACCCCCCACCACCACCACCTCATAGTCGTTTCACAGAATAATGCCCGTGGGAGGGACATAAGTAAACAGCCCACGGGCCTGCCAGTTCTTTGTATTGCCGTGATGGGGTGCCCGAAGTATCGTTCATGGACACAGATAGGATCTCCTGCGGTACCAGCCCCGTGCCGCAAAATATTTTACACACTAGGAGAGTGTAAAGAGAAGGAACGTTTTCAGCAGAAGACACTGTTGTGCACAAAAGTAAAAAGCTGAGTTTTTCACCATAATGTACTGGATGCCACAAACAAACACGTCGAAAACGGAATGGCCAGTCGCAGTTTTTGGGTCTCTGGAGGTGTGAGACGCCACTGGATGGGCTGACTTCGCAAAAACCAGGTGTTTACGCGATATAAGAATCACAGGTATTGGTTAACATAAATAAACAAGAGATTAGACAGAACAAAAGTTTGGCTGTGCTAATGAGGATCACAGAGAGAGATGGGGACAGAATGAGACCACTTTTTTCTGTGTTTCTGGTGTACACTTTTGGACTCACTCTCTTATCACGTGCACTCAGTTCCTCATAAATGATAAGACAATGCAAGCATATATTCTCAACTTTCAAAGTATTTTACTTGAGAATCTAATTGGTTTGTTTCTGCTGGTTTTACATTGCGAAGAATTCTTGCAAAAAATAAAGCCATATCTTTGTTCTTGACCAAATTAGTCTATTAGTTCGTCACGAGTAGCTAGTATCGTATTAGTGGTAACTTTTAAAAAATACACATGCCATGCTCATGCATCATATTTGTGGCAGACCAAATCATTTTATGCAAGTTCTCCATCTGAATAAACATACGAGACCAATACACAACTAAACGAGATCGAAATGAGTACAATGACCACATCGCGTTCGCATCTTAGATCAACGTGAAAAGAAATGTCAACCTACGTCAATGTGCCCAGTATACACTGGCATGCAAAACTTGAGGATGGAAGTAACTTTCGCGTTTGTGTCAATGCCAAGTAATAAAGCTTGATAAAACTTGAACCGTACATACAAACAACTGCTACAATAGTACAGAACTGCTACAATAATGCAGAAGGGTACTGAAAGACATAGGTACTGAGACGAACAGAAATGACACATTTGATCAAAGACAATAATTACACTGACGTCACCGCGAGTTACGATTTAGAGGTGAGAACGCCCATGCAATGATCCCTACCCATACCGTAACAACTGGACCGCAACCATCTTCATGTTCGACATTCTTCCTGGATGCATTAAGTGTTCCCACCTCTCGCCATTTGAGGGGACGTCCAGCATTGTCGAAAGTGATCGCTTTGGTGGTGCCGATACAATGGTGTGGGAAGGCATAACGTTGAATGGATGTACTGGCCTCCAAATCTTAGAATACAGTACACTTCTCGGTCAGCGTCATTGTGGTAGTCTACCCCTCCCCATGTCTACCTTTACAGGGGTGCATTACGACTTGACCTCACTTTTATAGATGATAATGTGCGACACCATCGAACTGTACAATAGGAAGAGCTCTAGGAATGACACAATTTTCGGCAAATGCACTGGCTTGCCCGTTCCCCCGATTTAAATCCCATGTAGCACGTTTATGATGCTTTGGTAGGTCGTATTGCAGTACGTTCACCAGCACCAACCACCAACCAGTAGCTGTCAACCACGTTGATGGAGTTACGGAACAAGAGCTCCTTACCAACGTTTAACCTAGTATGAGGGCAAGTTGCAGAGCACTCATTGCTGTCCATAGAGATTACAAGCCCCCATTAAAAACAATGACCCGTCGCTTTCAGTGTCCAGGGGACTATCAGTTACCTCGTGCACCACACTGTACGCGCTGTACTTGTTCTTTTTACGTGTGGTCCAAGTCTCATCGACCTGTGTTACTTGGTAGACACACATTACGCGAAATTTACTTTCGTCCTTTAGTTTTGCTCGTCAGAGTAGCATCGAAACATATAATATGCCCCTTTCATGATCGGAACTGGAAGCCTGGATTCCAACTAGACTGTGGTATTTTGGATGGGATCCGAACCAAGAGCGATATCAGTACCCACCTGCGATAATAAGGACACTCTGCCAGTATCCGAGAAGAAAGAAGTAAACCCGTTGCTAGTTCTGGCGAGCTTCGACAACAACAACGAGAGAGCCCATCAGCCGCTAGACATAAATACGCCCACAGTTCCGGCTGTCAACGGTAGTAACACCGAGTGCGTTGACACATCTTCCACGACCACATGATGTCGCTGCAACATCGCGTGTGCTGGGCGTAGTCTCTTACGTCTTCACTGCTCTGGTTGCAGTTCATTAGTTACCCTGCCTTTTGCAACTCCTCTAGATACTACGGTCTTTCTGTTATTCACTGACTCTCTAAAGTGTCCCTTTTGAAATATTCAAGCCGATATATTTGAAGTAAATAATAAACGGACTCTGAATAATATTATAGGGACATGAACGACAAATTAATTATGAAAATGCATTAAATTAGCGTCAAAGAAAGACTATATCGATTGCAATACAATAAAAAGACATTATTTATATTAGATGAGATCGTAGTGCATAACGTTCTCGAAACTAACATTATTATCTGTGTCATTATATATAAGAGGAAAAAGATGCTTAAAATCACTTCGAGTCAGATCATTTCTTCCGCTGTATGCAAGGTACGTTTGCTATTGTAAAGCGGTAGCTTTGTTCTATTTGTTCTCGTACGTAGCGAATAATTAAAGTGTGTATTCTGTGCTTAGTGGAAATACATTTACAAAAAGTGAGTGCATTGTGTTACTTAAAGAACCCATGCAAACTATTCTTCCTTAATTAATATTTGCAAGAAGTTATTTGGCATTTTTTCAGTCTCTGCGAAGCGAGCAGCGGTGATCTTTGACTGGCAACAATTTGCAGCCATTACGCGGCGTATTTACTTTTTTTTTTTGTGTGTAACATATCACCACATCAGGAGCAGAAAGAATCATTTCCAGTTATTCAATTAACTAAAGTGCAAAGCTTCACTAATTTTATTTTAAAAAAATGCATACTTTCAAAGATACGATTTATTCTAGATCAGTGAACTTAGACTGCATTACATTTCGCCGAAAACATTTGAAATAATTTGTAGGGAACCTGGCGCTCATATAATATCATCCCTTTCTTGTGTTTCACTTAATAATAATAATAATAATAAGGAAGGGATAATATATCTGGTTAGCAGTTCTACAAGTTATCTGCTAGGCTCTAAACTATTATTGCAATTATTATTTTACCTTGTGTTTTATGTGGTAATGGATTCGATACATACTTTAGGAAAATCCTCAACAAAATTCTTTCTGAAGCTGTACTTAATATGACAGACTCGTTAAATTCCCATCCAGAACAGCGAGCAAACACATGGAACTATTACTAGTAGCAGCTTTAGATGACGGTTAACACGGGTAAATATACCGTGCAACAATCATGTCAGGGACATCTACATAGATACTCTGCTAATCACATTTAAGTGCCTGGCAGAGGGTTCGGAAAACCACCTTCACAATTCTCTTTTATTCCAGTCTCGTACAGCGCGCGGAAAGAACGAGCATTTATTTCTTTCCATGCGAGCTCTAATTTCCCTTGTTTTATCATGGTGATAGTTTCTCCCTATATAGGTCAGCGTTAAGAAAATATTTTCGCATTCGAAGAAGAAAGTTGGTGACAGGAATTTCGTGAGAAGATTCCTCCGCAGCCGAAGACGCCGTTATGTTAATGATGTCCATCCCAAATCCTGTATCATTTTAGTGACACTCTCTCCCCATTTCGCGATAATACAAAACGTGCTGCTCTTCTTTGAGTTTTTTCGATGTACTCCGTCAGTCCTATCTGGTAAGGATCCCACACCGCGCAGCAGTAGTCTAAAACAGGACGGACAAGTGGAGTGTAGGCAGTCTCCTTAGTAGGGCTGTTACATTTTCTAAGTGTCTTGCCAATAACACCCAGTCTTTGGTTTGCCTTTTCCACAGCATTTATATGTGTTGCTTGCAATTTAAGTTGTTCGTAATTGTAATTACTAGGTATTTAGTTCAATTTACGCCCTTTAGATTAGACTGATTTATCGGGTAACCGGAGTTCAATGGATTGCTTTAAGCACTTATATGGATGACCTCACACTTTTCGTTATTTAGGGTCAATTGCCAATTTTCGCACCATAGAGATATCTTTTTGAAATTTGTTTTGTTCTTCTGATGACTTCACTAGATGATAAACGACAGTGTCAACTGCGAACAACGTAAGACGGCTGCTCAGATTGTCTCCCACATCGTTTATATACACTACTGGCCATTAAAATTGTTACACCACGAAGATGACGTGCTACAGAGGCGAAATTTAACCGACAGGAAGAAGATGCTGTCACATGCAAATGATTAGCTTTTCAGAGCATTCACACAAGGTTGGCGCCGGTGGCGACACCTACAACGTGCTGACATTAGGAAAGTTTCCAACCGACTTCTCATACATAAACAGCAGTTGACCGGCGTTGCCTGGTGAAACGTTGTTGTGATGCCTCGCGTAAGGAGGAGAAATGCGTACCATCACGTTTCCGACTTTGATAAAGGCCTATCGCGATTGCGGTTTATCGTATCGCGACATTGCTGCTCGCGTTGGTAACAGAATATGGAATCGGTGGGTTCAGTAGGGTAATACGGAACGCCGTGCTGGATCTCAGCGGCCTCGTATCACTAGCAGTCGAGATGACAGGCATCTTATCCGCATGGCTGTAACGGATCGTGCAGCCACGTCTCGATCCCTGAGTCAACAGATGGGGATGTTTGCAAGACAACAACCACCTGCACGAACAGTTCGACGACGTTTGCAGCAGCATGGACTACCAGCTGGTAGACCATGGCTGCGGTTACCCTTGACGCTGCATCACAGACAGGAGCGCATGCGATGGTGTACTTAACGACGAACCTGGGTGCACGAATGGCAAAACGTCATTTTTTTTAGGATGAATCCAGGTTCTGTTTACAGCATCATGATGGTCGCATCGTGTTTGGCGACATACCGGTGAACGCACATTGGAAGCGTGTATTCGTCATCGCCATAATGGCGTATCACCCGGCGTGATGGTATGGGGTGCCATTGGTTACACGTCTCGGTCAGCTCTTGTTCGCATTGAGGGCACTTTGAACAGCGGACGTGGCATTTCAGATGTTTTACGACCCGTGGCTCTACCCTTCATTCGATCCCTGCGAAACCGTACATTTCAGCAGGAAAATGCACGAACGAATGTTGTAGTTCCTGTACGGGTCTTTCTGGATACAGAAAATGTTCGACTGTTGCCCTGGCCAGCACATTCTCCAGATATCTCACCAATTGAAAACGGGCCGGCCGGTGTGGCCGTGAGTTTCTAGTCGCGTCAGTCTGGAACCGCGAGACCGCTACGGCTGCAGGTTCGAACCCTGCCTCGGGCATGGATGTGTATGATGTCCTTAGGTTAGTTAGGTTTAAGTAGTTCTAAGTTCTAGGGGACTTATGACCTTAGCTGTTAAGCCCCATAGTGCTCAGAGCCACGTGTGCCATTTTTTGAGCTGAAAACGTCTTGTCAATTGTGGCCGAGCAACTGGCTCGTCACAATACGCCAGTCCCTACTCTTGATGAACTGTGGTATCGTGTTGAAGCTGCATGGGCAGCTGTACCTGTACACGCCATCTAAGCTCTGTTTGACTCAATGCCCAGGTGTATGAAGGCCGTTATTACGGTCAGAGGTGGTTGTTCTGGGTACTGATTTCTCAGGATCTATGCACCCAAACTGTGTGAAAATGTAATCACATTTCAGTTTTAGTATAATATATTTGTCCAATGGATACCCGTTTATTATCTGCATTTCTTCTTAGTGTAGCAATTGTGATGGCCAGTAGTGCAGATAAGGAAGAACAAATGGCCTACGATGCTACCTTGGGAAACGCCAGAAATCTCTTCTGTTTTACTCGATGACTTGCCATCGAACAAAAACGGAGAATAAAAGGAAGACCAAAAAAATCAAGTTTGGGTTACATAATTCCGAAACACCATTTACATTTATTTAACAATTGATAAAAACTGGCATGCCCATGGTAACGCACATATAATCTCTTTGTGTGCATGGAAAAACTTGAAGAGGATCCAAACCGAATGGAAAGACTGTACTATCTTTATCAGTCGCTGTACACACTCTACACACAGGATACACATATTATTTCATTCTGTAAAACTACACAGAATACAACGGACATCAGGAACATAGCCTCCAGCTCCATTCCAGTAGATAATGAAGCTGCAATGGAAACTGATCTTCCATTATACGTAAATTGCACTAATCTTTGTGTCCTATCACACGGAAGAGTGACTGGGACGGTCACTCCGTCTTGATGTCGGTGGACGCACGGGGTGCAGTGAAAGATTGTCAGGAAAATGAAATTGCTAGGTACTCAGCCGCTCGTCATTACATCCGCAACCAGCTATCGAGGGCCCGGAACATAAAAAGAATCCGGTCTTCTCGACGGTGCCTTGTTTAACCACCCTCCTCCACGCATGGTGAGTATTCGCAGGAGGATCAGTACATCGGCAGATACGATGTTCTGCCCGCATATATGATTTCTTAAGTGATTTAAGTGATTGCCTCCTGCGCAAAAGAAGATGATAGTTCACTGAAAGGAATGAACGATCCATGCATTACGTTAAATACTGAGTTCCATATTTCGTACTTAGAATGCCAAGGACAGCAGTGCATTGAAAGGCAGTAATTACTTAGGTAATTGTTTTAAAAAATGTGTTTAATTGTTTCGTAATCAGTAACTGGGGAGATTAGTGAATAGCCAGAACTCTAATGTGAACAGGTACAACTCATAAAGTTTTCTTGCACCACCCACCTGTCATTTCAACTAGTTTGAAACAATGATGATTTTCAATCTCCGACAGAGCGGAGTGCTCAGTGAGCCAGGTAACAACTTCAGATTTTATTTCGTGGCTGCATTATTCGCTGCAGATGTTTCATCGTTTTCTTAAGTTACTGCTCAACGTCACTCACTGACTTACCAGTAACCTATACCGACAATCACAGCAATAAGCGATGCATGATGTGAGACATGTACGAATAATTATATATCCTATCTGGTCGAAAAAGTACAAATTATTTCTTGTTATTAAGGAGATATTCACTAAACGAGCTGCTCCAATGAGGCCGCCATATCTCACTACTCCAATGCCTCCACTGGCAAGAGAAAGAAATAGAAGATGAAAACATACCTATTCTAACGGCAGAATTTCCCGCCAGTGTCACTGAAGCAGGTTTAAGCATTTTTCATTGCGCTATACAATGAGACACTGCTTCGTACTGATACAGCTGTCGTATGGAACGAAAAATTTCTGGAGTATTTGCACCAACAAGAGTTTCCGCTTTCCTCCTTTCTCGAAATACTACGTTCAATTTGGTTTGGAGGCAACAGGACCTTTCTAAGAGAGAACTTTGAATCAGCTCATACCCAGTCAAAGTACAAAAGTGTGCACCTGTTTCCTACAGTTAGCTACAACACAAAGTTAATAATTAGTAATGACTAGGACCCTTCAGAAGACAAGGGTATTGACATTAATTGTGTAAGTTGACATCTAAACCCGTAAGGCTCAACGTGAGGTACTCACTAATTTACATACTGTAATTTGCCATTATATGCAAAATGTTACCCCCCCCCCCCCCCCCCTCGTGGGCTCTGAGTCGGTTGGGTTGCTTTTATGCCGCAGGCACATACAGGGTGTTTCAAAAATGACCGGTATATTTGAAACGGCAATAAAAACTAAACGAGCAGCGATAGAAATACACCGTTTGTTGCAATATGCTTGGGACAACAGTACATTTTCAGGCAGACAAACTTTCGAAATTACAGTAGTTACAATTTTCAACAACAGATGGCGCTGCAAGTGATGTGAAAGATATAGACGACAACGCAGTCTGTGGGTGCGCCATTCTGTACGTCGTCTTTCTGCTGTAAGCGTGTGCTGTTCACAACGTGCAAGTGTGCTGTGGACAACATGGTTTATTCCTTAGAACAGAGGATTTTTCTGGTGTTGGAATTCCACCGCCTAGAACACAGTGTTGTTGCAACAAGACGAAGTTTTCAACGGAGGTTTAATGTAACCAAAGGACCGAAAAGCGATACAATAAAGGATCTGTTTGCAAAATTTCAACGGACTGGGAACGTGACGGATGAACTTGCTGGAAAGGTAGGGCGACCGCGTACGGCAACCACAGAGGGCAATGCGCAGCTAGTGCAGCAGGTGATCCAACAGCGGCCTCGGGTTTCCGTTCGCCGTGTTTCAGCTGCGGTCCAAATGACGCCAACGTCCACGTATCGTCTCATGCGCCAGAGTTTACACCTCTATCCATACAAAATTCAAACGCGGCACCCCCTCAGCGCCGCTACCATTGCTGCATGAGAGACATTCGCTAACGATATAGTGCACAGGATTGATGACGGCGATATGCATGTGGGCAGCATTTGGTTTACTGACAAAGCTTATTTTTACCTGGATGGCTTCGTCAATAAACAGAACTGGCGCATATGGGGAACCGAAAAGCCCCATGTTGCAGTCCCATCGTCCCTGCATCCTCAAAAAGTACTGGTCTGGGCCGCCATTTCTTCCAAAGGAATCATTGGCCCATTTTTCAGATCCGAAAAGATTACTGCATCACGCTATCTGGACATTCTTCGTGAATTTGTGGCGGTACAAACTGCCTTAGGCGACACTGCGAACACCTCGTGGTTTATGCAAGATGGTGCCCGGCCACATCGCACGGCCGACGTCTTTAATTTCCTGAATGAATATTTCGATGATCGTGTGATTGCTTTGGGCTATCCGAAACATACAGGAGGCGGCGTGGATTGGCCTCCCTATTCGCTAGACATGAACCCCTGTGATTTCTTTCTGTGGGGACACGTGAAAGACCAGGTGTACCGCCAGAATCCAGAAACAATTGAACAGCTGAAGCAGTACATCTCATCTGCATGTGAAGCCATTCCGCCAGACACGTTGTCAAAGGTTTCGGGTAATTTCATTCAGAGACTACGCCATATTATTGCTACGCATGGTGGATATGTGGAAAATATCGTACTATAGAGTTTCCCAGACCGCAGCGCCATCTGTTGTTGACAATTGTAACTACTGTAATTTCGAAAGTTTGTCTGCCTGAAAATGTACTGTTGTCCCAAGCATATTGCAACAAACGGTGTATTTCTATCGCTGCTCGTTTAGTTTGTATTGCCGTTTCAAATATACCGTTCATTTTTGAAACACCCTGTAGATATCCGCACCGAAG
The DNA here is from genome assembly GCF_023898315.1 of Schistocerca nitens. Taxonomy (NCBI): domain Eukaryota; kingdom Metazoa; phylum Arthropoda; class Insecta; order Orthoptera; family Acrididae; genus Schistocerca; species Schistocerca nitens. The sequence goes on along the minus strand of NC_064619.1, from coordinate 527,151,893 downwards.
GTGCAGCCACAGAGGAGGGGTTGTCTGTTGAGACGCCATACAAAGGTGCCGTTGCTGAAGAGGGTCAGCAGCCTTTTCAGTAGATTGACTGATCTGGTCTCGTAGCAACAACCAAAACTGCCTTGCTCTCTGGTGCTGCGGACGACTGAAAGGAAGGGGAAACTGCAGCCATAATTATTCCCGGGGCCATGCATTTCTACTGTATATTTAAATGATGGCGACTTCCTCTTGCGTAAAATATTCTAGAGGTAAAATAGCCCCCCCCCCCCCGCCATATGGCGGATCTCCGAGAGGGGACCACTCAGGACGTCGTTACCAGGAGAAATTAAAGTGTCGTTCTACTGATCGGAACGTGGAATGCAAGATCCCTTAATTGAGCGGTAGGTTAGAGAAATTTAAAAAGGGAAATGGATTAGAAAAGTTTGGTGACAGGACCAAAGGACTTCTGGATAGCTGAATACAGGGTTACAAATACAAAGTCAAATAGGAGTAATCAAGGAGTAAGAACAATAATGAATAAGAAAATTATAATGCTGGTTAGCTACTATGAACAGCTTTATCGCAGTCAAGATAGACACAAAGCCCACATCCAACATAGTAGTACAGTAGATGAGGAAGAGAGTGAAGAAATGTATGATGACATAAAAGAAAATATTCAGATAGTTAAGCGAGACGAAAATTTAATTCCAATGGGGAACTGGGATTCGACAGTAGGAAAAGCAAAGGAAGGAAAAATAGTAGGTGAATACTGACGGGGGAAATGAATCAGAGATGAAACTACCTGATATAATTTTGCACAGAGCATAATTTAATCATCACTAATACTTGGTTTAAGAATCATGGAAGAAGGTTGTATATGTGGAAGAGACATGGAGACGCCGGAAGTTTTCAGATTGATAATATAATGGTAAAACATAGATTTCGGAACCAGGTTTTAAACTGAAAGACATTTCCAGTGGTCACTGACCACAATTTATTGATTATGAACTGTAGGTTAAAGCTGAAGAAATAGCAAAAAGAGAGGAAATTAAGGAGTTGGGACCTGTACAAGTTGAAAGAACCAGAGGTTATTGAGAGTTTTAGGGGGAGCATTGGCAAAGGTCGACTAGACCAGGGCGAAGGAATACAGCAGAAGACGAATGAGTAGCTTTGAGAGATGAAATTGCGAATGCAGCAGACGATCAAATAGATAATATGACAAGGCCTAGAAAAAATTCTTGGATAACACAGGATATATTGAATGTATTTGATGAAAGGAGAATATTTAAAAATGAAGCAGGTAAAAGGGAATACAAACGTCTAAAAAATTGGAGTGTGAGGAAGTGCAAGGTGGCTAAGCAGGCGTGGCTAGAGCACAAATGTAAGGATTTAGAAGTGCGTTTCACTAGGGGAGAAATAGATATCACCTACAGGAGAGTTACAGAAGCCTTTGGAGAAAAGAGAAGCAGCTGCATGAATATCGGGAGCTTTGATGGAAAACCACTCCTAAACAGAAAAGGGAAAGCTGAAGGATGGAAGGAGCACAGAGAAGGCCCATAAAAGGCAGATTATCTTGAAGACAATTTTATAGAAAAGGAACAGGATGTAGATGATAATGAGATGGGATATATGATGCTGCGAGAAGAATTGACAGTGCAAATGAGAGACCTAAGTGGAGACAATGCCCCAAGGGTAGACAACATTCCGTCAGGACTACTGATAGCCTCGAGTGAGCCAGCCATAAAAAAAAAAAAAATTCTATCTGATGTGCAAGAAGTATGAGATAGCCGAAATAACCTCAGACTTCAAGAAGAATGTAATTATTCCAAAAAAGCCGTTCCTGACAATTGCGAAAATTACAGAACTACCAATTCAATAAGTCATGGTTGCAAAATACTAACATGAATTCTTTATAGAAGAATGGAAAAACAGTTAGAAGTCGACTTCGGAGAAGATCAGTTTGGATATCGGAGAAATGTAGGAACGCGCGAAGAAATTCCGACCCAACGACTTCTCTTAGAAGGTTGGTTAAGGAAAGGCAAACGTATTGACATTGTGTAGGTAGCAGGGGTAAAGTAAAGGGAGCGAAAAACTATTTGCCACATGCACAGAAACCAAAGACATTTATAAGAGTCGAGGGGCATGTAAGGGAAGCACTAGTTGAGAAAGTGGTGAGAAAGGGTTGCATCTCCAATGTCATTCAAACAGTATACTGAGCAAGCAGTAAAGCAAACCAATGAAATATCTGTGGTAGGAATTGAAGTTCAGAAAGGAGAAATAAAAACTTTGAAGTTTGCCGATGACATTGTAACTCTGTCAGCGACAGTAAAGGTCATTGTAGAGCAATTGAACAGAATGGACAGTGTCCTGAAAGAAAGATGTAAGATAAATACCAACAAAAGCGGAACAAGGATAATGGGATGATCTCGAATTAAATCAGGTGATGCTGAGGGAGTTAGATTATAAGACGAGTGTTTAAAGTAGTAGATGAGTTTCGTTATTTGGGCAGCAAAATAACTGATGACAATGGAAGTAAAGAGGATATAAAATGTAGACTAGCAATGGTAAGGAAACCGTTTCTGAAGAAGAGAAATTTGTTAACATGGAATATAGATTTAAGTGTTAGGGCGTCTTTTCTAAAGGTATTTGTCTGAAGAGTAGCCATGCTTGGAAGTGAAACTTAGATTATCAACAGTTTAGACAAGAAGAGATTAGAAGTATACAATATACAGGGTGAGAAATATTTAAACCGACGAACTCTGGGAGAGCCGGCCGGGGTGGCCGTGCGGTTCTAGGCGCTACAGTCTGGAACCACGCGACCTCTACGGTCGCAGGTTCGAATCCAGCCTCGGGCGTGGATGTGTGTGATGTCCTTAGGATAGTTAGGTTTAAGTAGTTCTAAGCTCTAGGGGACTGATGACCTCAGATGTTAAGTCCCATAGTGCTCAGAGCCACTTGAACCAAATTCTGGGAGATTGTAGGGGACATCAAAACAAATATTATTCCCTAATGTCATTTTTTCCTATGAGTATTATTTAAACCGGTGGAGGCCGTATTACGCTCTTCAGTTGTTAGAGGCCGTGTTACGATCTTCAGTTGTTAGAGGGCGTATTGCGCTCTTCAGTTGTAGGCAACTGCTTTCCACCAGTGTAGTAGTGCATTGTCTCTCTTTACAATTGAAGCGATAAACCTGGAGTGAATACACTGACATGGTTGGTGCGTACTACGTATCGCACCACAACGGACGAGCTGCACAACGGGTTTATCAACAATAATATCCTAATCGCCGTATCCCGCATCATGCGACCTTTGCTGCTGTGTACCAACGTCTGCGTGAGACCGGGCCATTTAGCAGATTACCTGGGCAGGGACGCCGTCGCACGGTAAGAACGCTACAATTTGAGGAAGCTGTCTTGCAGCATGTGGAGCGGGATCCTTCAATCAGCACTCGTGCAATTGCACGGAACATGGGGACGAATCAGACGAATGTAAGAACAGTCTTTCGAGAGCAATTGTTATGTCCATTTCACTTACAGCGTGTCCACAACCTGGAACCAGTTGATTATCCACCCAGAGAACAGTTTTCGCAGTGGTGCCTGGAACAGTGTGAAATGCATGCTACATTTCCATCCTCTGTGCTGTTTACTGATGAAGCAACGTTCGGCCATGATCGAGTCTTCAACATGCACAATTCGCATGTTTGGAGTGAGGACAGCCCACATGCCACAGTTACTAGCGCTCATCAAGGGCGGTTCTTCGTTAATGTGTGGGTCGGTTTTGTTGGGGACTGTTTAACTGGGCCGTATCTGCTTCCTAGGCCATTAAATGGCAGGCACTATTACAATTTTCTAGCCAGAGCATTGCCATAATTGCTGGAAGACGTCCAGATCCCTACAAGACAACGCATGTGGTTCCAACATGACGGGGCGCCGGCACATTTCAGTCATCGTGTGCGTCGATTGCTGGACCGACGGTTCCCAGAAACGTGGATTGGCAGAGGTGGTCCTGTACCATGGCCTGCTCGATCCCCAGATATGTCCCCTCTGGACTTTTTTGTATGAGGAGAGATGCCCAACCTTGTTTACGCAAGTCCTGTTGCATCAGAAGAGGATCTGGTTGCCCAGATAGTAGCAGCAGCAGGAACAATGCCGGATACTCCTGGGGTTTTTGCTCGTGTCAGACAGAACATGATCCGACGGTGTAACCTTTGTTTACGTGTCAATGGAGGCATTTTTGAAAATCTACTGTAATTGAAACTGGGTTGTGTTAATGCGTTGTCTCTTGGTCTTAAAAAATGGAAAAGTGTTTGTTCGTTTAATTAATTTGCCGCCAGAGAAACCTTCCTCTACCGGTTTAAATACTCCTCATAGGAAAAAATGACGTTAGGGAAAAATATTTGTTTTGATGTCTCCTACAACCTCCCAGAGTTTGTCGGTTTAAATACTTTTCACCCTGTACAGTAGCATAAAGAGATGTATAAAACCAGTCTTCGTGCTGGAGGCCACAACAACAAAAACAACAACAACAGCATGTCAAATAATATATCGCTGGATGCAGCCACTTAAATACTTCACATCTTAATTTTCACTTGTCCGTTTTCCAGCGACTGTATCTCAAAGTTCACCCATCCCACTTGAACTCCTATATCGAAAACCATTACTTACTCTGCATGCTAGCTACTGCCACTATAGTCGACGAGATGCGACAATGCCCAAACTGCCAGAGAAGGCACGTAATGTCTGAAAAATACTGGACGGTACGGTTCACCGGGTGGGGCATGCCAAACCGAGGAGTACAGGTTTGTCAATGACATTGTGCTATTACACTGTACACGGATAATCTCCAACATACTAATACGTAGGATACACTCAGGCCTTACGAATGGGTTGGCGAGTACTGTATTTCTACAATAATACGAGGGTTGTCCAGAAAGTAAGTTCCGATCGGCCGCGAAATGAAAACCACAGTGAAAACCAGAAACGTTTTATTTGCAACAGTTAGGAACACCTACCACCTACTTCTCTACATAGTCGCCGCTCCAACTTCGAGTGTTGTCGTAGTGTTGCATCAACTTTCCAGTATCCTAGTCATAGAAAGCAGCCGCCTGTGCTTTCTGCCAGTTATCTGCACTGGTCTGCAACTCGTTGCTCTGTGGAAAAATTTTGTCATCATAGCCAGCGGTTCTTGTCAGCAGAGATGAGACTCAGGGGCGGGGGGAGGGGGGGGGCAGTTACGGACTGTATTTTGGGTGGTCAAACACTTCTCATCGGAAACGCTGCAGGAGCGTCTACATTGCCCCTGCAGTGTGCGGCCGACAATTGGCACGAATAAGGAACTGCTCGACAGTTGTGTTATGTGGGCTGCATGACACAGGCGAAATCTCTAACCAGGCCATCATACTTGGCGGGAGACGCTATTCCCTACGCATTTTTACGTGCTCACTGTTCACTGAAAACTGAAAAAAGTGACACAACACGATCGACGGCCATACTAGAGACACTACCCAACACATCCGTGCAAAGCTTTACCGGATTTTCCCAGTGGTTTCCATTTCGCGACCGATCGGAACTTACTTTCTGGACAACCTTCGTATTTTACATAATCTGGAGCAGACGTTACCTAGCTGTGTGTGTAATTGAAAAGGGAACTCTGAAAATTCTTTAATTTCTATGAAATACTGTGACTGAATATTAAATAAAATAGTTAGTGTACACCAAGTCCTTTTCTCAATGATAATTGAACTACGAGGGGCGTTCAGAAAGTAAGCTCCGATCGGTCGCGAAATGGAAACGACTATGAAAATCCGATAAAGCTTTGCACAGATGTGTTGGGTAGTGTCTCTAGTACAACCCCAGTTAGCATCACGTCGCTCTTCTCATTTCTGAGCTCGCAGTGAGTGCGTAAAGATGTCTAGAAAATAGTGTCTGCCGCCAAGTACGAGGGCCTGGTGAGAAATCTCGCCTGAAGCTATGCAGCTAACATTACATAACTGTCGTGCTGTTTCTTCTTCAAGACAATTCTCAGCCGCATTCTGCAGGGGCAATGAAGATGCTCCTGCATCGTTTTCAAATGGAAATGTGAGATTACCCACAATAGAGTCCGCAATTGTCTCCCTCTGAGTTTCATATCTGGTCACATGAACCGCTGTCTTTGAAGACAACATTTTGACACAGACAACGAGGTGTAGGCCAGCGTGGAGAATTGGCGGAAAGCACTGGCGGCTGCCTTCTATGATGAGGCTATTGAAAAGTTGGTACAACGCTATGACAAAAGTCTAAGTCAGAACGGCGACTACGTAGAGAAGTAGCTGAAAGGTGTAGCTAATTGTTACAAGTAAAACATTTCTGATGTTCACTGTGGTTTCAATTTGGCAATCAATCGGAGCTTACTTTCTGAACAGGCCTCGTACTTTGGTTACATTGTTCACTAATTGGTATGAAATAGCAATTTAAATGTTCTTAAATGAACTTAGTTTTATATTTTGTGAATAACGCAACAAAGAACTTTGTCACATTAGTTCAATAAATTACCACTGAAGCCTCGTTTTGTTGATTTAAATTCAATCTGAATATCTTTTCTTTACGTGAAAGTGATTTCTTTTGTTCAGCGAAACCGTGCGCCATCAGAGCTGAAGAGCACTAATTACGGTGCATTAGCAAAAGCGTCACTTTTAATTCAGTGTTCTGAGTCGTGATTATAAGCATGGAGCGCATCTATACAGTTGCGAAGCTCTGCGTGAAGGGTGAATAGGTTGCAAATTAGTTGCACTTATGAAATGATATGACGTAATTAAGCGATTTGTTTATAAAAGAACACCGGTGTGCAGATTCTATATAACCCGTCATAACTCACACATCCCCACGACTTGCGTAGACATAAAATATTAACAGTGAGAGCTGAACTTCAGGAAAATTTAAGCAATGCGCTGGAGATGTACCTGAAACTTGATATTGTATGTTATGAGACTTAGTCGTTAACTATCGCTAACATTATGAGTCACACGCAATAACTGTCCAGAACTCATTCACAATCGGACCAAATTCTCTCATTTACAAGATTGTTAAAATTGATACCAAAAATAGTATGTTATGGCGATGTTTTCAATATTTCCATAAAAGCTCAGTTCGTAGTAGCCATAATTCATTACCATTCTCTTCGTCTTAAAGTTACTAGGAATACGGAGTGCTCCATTTTCAAGAGAGCGCAACGCTCTATTGCGCGCTCTGGTTGCGCGATGTAGCGCAGCGTATCATTACGTAAAGTTAGATGTTCTCACATTTTCAGCAACATTCATTATTTCTCTGCACACAGAATAAAATATAAAATTAAAATAAACGTAACCATTGTCCGTAGTAGTGCGATGTTTATTTAATCGCACGATTAAGTAAACAACGCATGACAGCTTACTTCGGACCATCTTTGCGTTTATTAAGCATCTGGAGGTCCTGGATCCCCACAAATACAAAATTTTATAAAATTAAAATACTGGGACACAGAAAGCGGAATAGCATACGACTGAACGGGAAAGTAAAACGTGAAAGAAATACAACTGAACACTTAACAGGGAGAGGTATGTGAGTTCACCTCACCTTGTACCTGAAACTGTAAACACACGGTGTTGTCACAGTGTTGTTTCTAGTGTCATTTCGTCCAGGAATTATTACACAGAAACGACTACTACCGATGAGACGTCTGTCGCCAACATAGCTCATTGTGGCAACTGTCCATCCGGTTCACACAACTCGTGTTTAACAATGGAGTTCTAGCTGCTACTTAGCAACGCTATTATAGTATCTCAAAGGTCCGCTAGCTGTTATTGAAGTGAAACCGTTATTTCACCAAAGGCTTCCGATTTATGCCGATTGCTGCCGAAAAAGACAAGATTGAGACGCGACGGTGGAGGAAGCAAGCGAAAAAAGGAGGGGTAGGTATTTTACTTTCCACTCAACCGGTACCTTTATTGCTTCCAAGTTTCGGTTCGTATGATTTGCTGTGCAAATAGAAAAGGAATTCAAGAATTAGCCTTCTGTAGTTAGTTTGTAATATTACAGTAGTTGTTAGCAGTTGTGCCTATAGACAGGTGACTTCATGGACCTTCCGATCGTAGCTTTCCGACCCTTTTGTTGGTATCGTGGCACGAAAAAATGGTTCAAATGGCTCTGAGCACTATGGGACTTAACATCTGAGGTCATCAGTCCCCTAGAACTTAGAACTAGTTAAACCTAACTAACCTAAGGACATCACACACATCCATGCCCGAGGCAGGATTCGAACCTGCGACCGTAGCAGTCGCGCGGTTCCGGACTGCGCGCCTAGAACCGCGAGACCACCGCGGCCGGCTATCGTGGCACGTCCGACCGAATACTTTTGCACCATGGTATTTATGACCAGAGCCTTCCTCATTGTTGCGGCTTCCTTTGACATGCGGAATAATAGTGATAAGAAAGACCACGGTGACGTCAGGGATTGCGAAGTCCATGGCTGGAAAGTCAACGAGACCACGACACAAGGGAGCTATACCCTGTCCATCTTTGTAAGCTGAACCTACATGCAGACAGATGTATGTCCTTTTATGACTTACTCTGCACGCTGAGTGGTTTTTTAGTGGATACAGGAGCGGGGAACAGATGCAGTTCAGGAACAGAGAATTCAGTTATTAGTTTGTTCTACATCTGATGTCAAATACTAAAAATAATACATAACTTTGTTGCTGTATTTGAATGTGTTTATACAGATGCAAAAGAATTATAAATCTGTCATTCCTCAATACAGTGGGTAGGCCACTATGGAAATCAGCGTTTGGCGTCATTAGCCGTGAGGCCCCTTACGGGGCAGGTCCAGCCGCTTTGGTGCAGGTCTTATTGCATTCGACGCCACATTGGGCGACCTGCGCGCCGGACAAGGATGAAATGATGATGAAGACAAAACAACACCCAGTCTCTGGGCGGAGAAAATCCCCGGCCCAGCCGGGAATCGAACCCGAGCCGCTTAGGACGGCACTCCGTCATGCTGTCCATTTTTTTTTTCATTTTTTTTCGTTGTTGATCGTTGCGTTTGGTCGTTGCAGACGTCACATGACATCCGATTTAGTTAGTTTGTTGATCCTTCCACTCAGTTTTTCTATTGCAGAGGCCAACCAGCGCTCTGACCGCACACGCTGAGCTACCGTGCCGGCACCACTCAGCTATCGGGACGGACAGGCCACTTTGAAAGTGTGCAAATGATGTTCAACTCGCAAACACACAAAATGAGGTCAGTGTACGAATGTTCGATTTTAAGTACACCCGCGGCTGGAGTTCCGAAGAGGGGAGCGCCCTCGTGCCGCGGTAGTGTGACTGGCTGTGCTCGTATTTAAAAGTGTGGCCGACCGGATAGCGGCCGATACCGGCTGTCCCCTTATTGGCCGTCGGAAGCATTGCTCAAGCATCTGGTGTCATAATACCGATGGAAATATGTCTGAATTATGTGTTAGATATTTTGTTGTTATTCTAGCGCGAATGAATATCTGAATGTGCTTTAAGATCGAAGCTCTTAATTTTTTTTTTTCCTGATGACTGCGCTACTAGGTAGTGTGTTTCGCTGTCCTTCGTTTTATTAAACCTACTTACAAAACTATGAAATTTGCTAGATCAACATAAAAGAAATTGCAGAAAGGTAGTTTGAGGGAATGGTGCGGGGTTTGGGGGTGGGTCAGAGACCCAGTTTTGGTAGTTGTGCCAAGGAAGTAGCATCACCACAGTACGGCTCTGGGTACACTACTAAAGTGAGTGAGGTTGGAGGCAAACTGCGATGGATAGGAAACGGTTGTCAGTGTTAGCGCGAAAATTCACACAAGGGATCGACAGGATTCCGTGGTTGGGCTCTAGAGGTTCGCCTCTTGAGAGGCAGGTGCCGGCCCGCCACACCATATTCCCAGGGTAAGGACAACAATGGCACCTCAGAGTGTCGCAAGCCTTTCGACTGGGGATAACGGTCGTGGCTTCGCGGCACGCGGTCTTCCTCGGAGCGGCCGATCAATCGCCAAAGGCAGCGGCCGCTGCATTCACCACCGGCCCTCGTAAACAAGTAGCACCATTGTCGGCGGCAGCGCCCACTCGACCGCCTTTGCTGGCTCCACCCGTTCCCTGGCAACCGATACCAAATCCCGCCGCCCCCGCTGCAGCTCTTCAAAACACCTCCCACCACCTCCCCCGCAGTTGTATAAATACATACATTACCTAAAAAGCGGCATGAAACCCGGACAATAAGTTTTTGGGACCGCCGGGCGAAATGACCGCCGGCTGGAAAGCCATTTCTGTGTTTTATTATCGGCGGCTGCTAATACGTGCACGGTCCATTGTCTGCTCGTCCGGTCTCTTGAATGCTCACTCACAAACCCAAGCTGTGTGTGTGTTCCAGCGCGCTCGCCTGTGTGTGTACACGCTCTCCTTCCCCCTCTCTCTCTCTCTCTCTTCCTCTCTCTCTCTATTCCGCTCTCCCCCTCTGTTCCTCTCGTTTTCCCGGCTGGGCTACCACACGTGTATATACCGACGTGAGCGCTGGACATCGAAAATAAAATCCTCGCCCTTTTTCAGGTCCCGGAGCTAGCCCCCGGCTGCCCTGCCATTCCGATTCGACCCCCCCCCCTCCCTCCTGACCCTCCCCCCACCACCACCCTAGCCATCTCGTGCTCCCCTGTGCGCTTTATTTTTCCGAACCTGGCTTTACCGGTGGAAATAACCCAGCTCCCCCTGCTGCAAAATTGGAGGATAATGATGCGCGCCGGTCGGCCACTTACAAAAGAGAGCCAAGAGCGTGCCGCGTTGCCTCCTGTCGCCCTCCCCCTCGTCGGCACGTCCCCCCCCCCCTTCCTCACTCTGTTAACGAGGCTCCCAAGTGTCGCCTTGGGCGGCTGGGGAGTGCCGGCCTGGCTGGGCGAGCTATTTGCTCAAACGATCGGGGCCTGCAATAATCGCCCGTAAACCACTTGATTAAAATGAAAGGACAATGGGCACAGCTCTCGCGTCCGTCTCCTCCATTGGCTCCGCCGGCAGGCTGCGACGCTAATCTCATTACGCACTCCGCTCCGGTCTGAGGAGCTGCAGCACTGGATTCGCCGGCCCTTGAGGACGGACAATGGAGGTAACGATCCAGACTGTCGGGGGATTCATTACCCTGGTAACTGGAAAGTCGTGGCGCTGTGGCCTGTTTTCGTACTTGGGTAGCAGAAATTCCACTGACTCCATTGCCCAATATACCGGATGATCAAAAGTCAGTATAAATTTGAAAACTTAATAAACCACGGAACAATGTAGATAGAGGGGTAAAAATTGACACACATGCTTGGAATGACATGGGGTTTTATTAGAACCACCCCATATTGCTAGACGCGTGAAAGATCTCTTCCGCGCGTCGTTTGGTGGTGATCGTGTGCTAAGCCGCCACTTTCGTCATGCTTGGCCTCCCAGGTCCCCAGACCTAAGTCCGTGCGATTATTGGCTTTGGGGTTACCTGAAGTCGCAAGTGTATCGTGATCGACCGACATCTCTAGGGATGCTGAAAGACAACATCCGACGCCAATGCCTCACCATAACTCCGGACATGCTTTACAGTGCTGTTCACAACATTATTCCTCGACTACAGCTATTGTTGAGGAATGATGGTGGGTGGATATATTCAGCATTTCCTGTAAAGAACATCATCTTTGCTTTGTCTTACTTTGTTATGCTAATTATTGCTATTCTGATCAGATGAAGCGCCATCTGTCGGACATTTCTTGGACGTTTGTATTTTTTTGGTTCTAATAAAACCCCATGTCATTCCAAGCATGTGTGTCAATTTGTACCTGTCTATCTACATTATTCCGTGATTTATTCAGTTTTCAAATTGATACTCACCTTTTGATCACCCGGTATAATAATGATGCCGTACTGATACCTTATCATGAGGATAATTTACAAAGGTTACTTCACCAATTAATAAAACAGCCAAGCAATTTAACATGGAAATCTTATCTTATAGATACAAGCGTGTAGTAATATCAAAATCACCTGTAGGATGTAAGTTAGAAGTAGATACTGTGTAAACTGAACAAGCGATGAGCTTCAATTATCTAGGGACTATTATCATCAGTCATAAACACTAAACAATGGAAGTGAGAAATCAAGTGACAAAGGCAGTACAAGTAGCTGGATGCCTGAAAAATAATGCATGGAGAAATAAATTTATGGCAACTGAGGAGAAAATAAAAATATATGAAACAGTGGTGCGTCCTGTTTTAACATATGCAGCAGAAACTAGAGGAGAAACGAAAAAGATTAAACGAAAGTTAGCGGCAGTGGAAATGAAGATCCTACGACAGATCCGATGTGTAACAGTGTGGGAGCAAATAACAAATGTGTCGATAAGAGAACAGTGTGGAATGCAAGATGTAAATAAAAAGGATGAATAAAAGAAAAAGGAAATTGCAGCATTTGGAAAGGATGGACCCGACAAGGCTAGCTAAAATTTGTAAACATGGACGACCACAAGGGAAAAGATTACTCTGAAGACCACCCAAGACATTAGACAGGAGTTAGTCTAGTACATCCACAGAATGAGGCAGACAAAAAGGGACAACCCTAATTAGCAGAAGAAGAGGAAGAAGAAGACGAAAATTTCCTGATGGCCCACATTCGCTAGCGCAGTTGAGTATTGTGACGTCCTCGTCCCAATTCCGATTGCAGGGGAAGAGATACTTGCTCAGCCTGAAAATGATTGGTCGGTCTTTTCCCAAGGCTCCTAAATTGGTGGAGGTCGGAGCCAAGTAGTCTCATTTTAAAGGTGCCCTGTAAACTGCAACCACTGCAATTTGCGCCAACAAAAGGGCGAGGGAAGATCCCCTAATCCTCCTGTGCGAACACCGCAACTTGCCCTGCATGTACGAGGGCCTGCTGGAAAGTAATGCATCTGAAATTTTAATATGAAAAGTCTTTTTTAAATAACTTTCTACATCTTTATTCTTCATGATTACATAAACTGCTTGGCAACTGCTAAGGAACAGACACATTTGTGGACATGAATAATCACAGGCAATGATGGACGACATAAGCATTTCATAAGTAGTAGAGGTGGAGTGGTAGCTTATAACGAAATGTAGAAATTTCAGCACATGGGAAAGGAGTATAGATAAAAATATAATGTTCGTGCTTGACGCAGATCAGACCACCAACACAAACATTAATATCGGACTCTCAGTAAGGAACACACCTAACTTACGTTTAGCGCGTGCTGTATAGGGTTTACGTCTGGGGAGTAAGCAGGTCATTCAATACCTTCACTTTCCAGTATGTCCGATACCTCAGCGATTCTGTTCAGGTAGGGTGGTCACTGTCGTCCATAAACAGAAACCGGGACCTACTGCAGTCCTATACAGACGGACATGATCCAGAATAATCTTCCTGCAATATCGTTGTGCTGTGACGGAGCCTCACGAAAGGACTTGCAGTGATGTTTGGCCACTGTGCATAATCGCTGCCCACACGCCTAGGCCATACCAATAGCGATCATGGAGTTCTGTGGTGTGTAACGCGTTCCCCCCTCTCTCCACACCGACTAGTGGGCAGAATCACTTCCACAGTTAAGCAGGAGTCGTCGGAGAACTTCATTCTGGACCATGTTGCTGATCCCAGTCAACCTGCTCCCCTCATCACCGAACTCTTTCTTGACAATGGCGTGGTTAAAGTGGGATGCATTTAACAGACTTCCGAGCGTACAAAACCAGCCTGATTTAATCGCCGCAAAATGGTTCTGGTAGAGGTACGTGTACCAGTAGCAGTTGCAAGCTATGGAGCGATATGCCTAGGAGTGAGAGTCTGTTCCTTTTCGCCACGAGGACGACGTATCGATCCTCTTGTGGTGTGATAGCCCGTCTACGAGCACCGGCATGCTTCGCATTCCGTATCTGCCTTCAGTGGCCTTTTATATTCTCGAGGTAACAGGTTTGGACACCCATCACAGTGGCCACAGTAGCGATACTTTGGCCGGCCTCGGGTATTCCAGCAGCTCGTTGTCGGTCGTAAGCACTCCAATGACGTCTTGCACACTTGCCGTACCACACGGAATTTCACACTAATCGGTTCCACAACATCCTTCGCCAAACGTCATACTGCATGAACTGTCGAATACATATGGAGCGTTCGTGCACAGTCTTCTCTGCCATTACCACGTCCCGCCCCTCTTTTTTTACTATCACTGTTCGGGAGTACTGTAGCAATTGTCGGTTGTTCCGTAGACACTCGTAGACGCTCCAAAGCATGTGTCAACTGTTCCTTAGTAACTGTCAAGCTTGGTATTAGTAATTCAACCTAGTCATCCTGGCGACGAACACATTTCTCCCAACGAGCGACCAGTTTCTTGATACCAACTCTGTAGAATTTTAATTTTTCGAGTGTGCATATTTAGCGTTATACCGCAATTGCAAGTGCATTTGCTGTAGTTTAACGTTCATTAGGGTGCTTTGCAAGCTCACCATAAAAAGATTTTTCTTTTATTTGCGTATGGCCGCGCGGGATTAGCTGAGCGGTCTAGGGCGCTGCAGTCATGGACCGTGCGGCTGGTCCCGGCGGAGGTTCGACTCCTCCCTCGGGCATGGGTTTGTGTGTTTGTCCTTAGGATGATTTAGGCTAAGTAGTGTGTAAGCTTAGGGACTGATGACCTTAGCAGTTAAGTCCTATAAGATTTCACACACATTTGAACATTTGCTTATTGTTCCAGTAATCGCGAAAAGTTCGTTTTGTTTATATTTCGCGACTTTGCCTTATTTTCCGAGTGTGCATACTTAGCGTTATACCGCAATTTTAAGTGAATTTGGTATAGATTAACTAATTAAATACGTTCATTAGTGTGCTCTTCAAGCTTGCCATTAAAGCTATTTCTTTTATTTGCGTATTCTTCCAGCAATCGAAAAAGTTCATTTTGGTTACATCGGCTGTTTAGGCCTAATTTTTGATCGTGCATATTTAGCGTTATACCACAAATTTAAGGGCATTTGGTAATAGTTTACTTACATATTAGTTTCCAAAACATATTTAGTGTCCTTTTGCATCTGTATCTAATATATTGTCGTTATCACTTAGTAAATCTCTTAACTAATTTCCAAACTACCAGGGATACTAAGTGTGTGAGCTGCAGTAGGAAAGTTAGTTCAGGGTTTTTGTGCAGCTGTTGTGACAGGTGTTTTCATTGGGGAAATTGTAGAAGCATGGGAATTGGGAAAGCAAACGAGACTCTTCCATTCTTTTGCAGGGTGTGCTCAAGAGACAGGATTATGGCTGAACGGGAAGAGAAAATTAGAGTCCTTCAGGTTGATTTGGACAGAGTGAGGGAGGAACTGAAGAGGTTAAGGGGGGAGGAGGGTAAACAGCGGTGGGAAGTGGTAGCTGGGAACAGGGGCCACAGAAAGAGGACAGTGTCTGACAGTTTCCCAATTGGCACAACCAATAGATCTGCGTTGCTACCACAGTTAAGTAAGGAAGAGGCTCCAGTAGAAGTAGATGTAGTTAAGATGCAACAGAATCTCACAAGGAAGCCAACTGTTTCAAAAAAAGTAGAAAGGAAGAGGAAAGTTCTGTTGCTAGGTAGCAGCCATGGAAGAGGTGCGGGCCAGATTTTGCAGGAAACATTAGGTGACGGGTACCAGGTCACAAACTTTTTCAAACCAACTGCATGTCTTAGCCAGGTGGTGAAGAATATAGGTTCCTTGTGTAATGGTTTCTGAAAGCAGGATCATGTGATGCAAGTGGCTGGAGTGGGAAGCAGTATTGATAGGGATCAGGGCTACAGTATTGAGTCTGACATGGCGAAAATAGCCTCAGCAATGACCCATACCAATGTCTGGCTGGTTCCTGCTTTCATGTGGCATGATCAGCCCCAGTTGAACCGCTCTGTCAAGAGGGTAAATATGTAGTTGGATTAGTTGCGTAGGGCGGTCACTCTGTCAGACATTGGATTGGTTCCTGTCGAGGCTATTGATAGGGGGGATTTCACAAGGCATGGCCTACACCTCAGCAGGGAAGGGAAGGGTAAACTGGCAGGGTTGTTAGCGAAATCCATAAAGGGGGACACTAGTACTCGTGGATGTAGCTCTTTTTTAGACTAATATCAGTGTCCAATGAGAAGTTCAGGCAGGCAGGTACTAAAGGGGTCCAAAACTCACAAGATTCTCACAACAGGAAAGTAAATAATAATGTTGCCATATTTAACCAAAATATTGGTGGATTAAAGAAAAAAGTAGATTCTCACAAAAGTAAAGTAAAAAATAATGTTACCATTTTTCAACAAAATATTTCGGGATTGAAGAATAAAGTAGATAAGCTCCTGGTTTGTTTAGATGGCATTGAATCTGATAATGTAATAGATGTACTATGCCTGTCTGAGCATCACATTTCTGATATGTAAAAGGTAAATATCAGTGGTAATAAACTAGCTGCACGTATGAGTAGAGAGAATAAGGTGAGAGGAAGAGTTGCCATATATGTCTAAAGTTATCACTGTGTAAAAAGCTTAGAGACAAAAAAGTTTTGTCTAGAGCAACATATAGAAGCATGTGCCTCTCAACTTAAACTGATGTAGGGCTCTTGTATAATTGTAACAGTATTAGGTCCCCTTCAGGAAACTTTCATTTATTCATGGAAAACTTGGATGCCTTGTTGTGCTGTCTGTCACACAGGGGAAAGCAAATTATTATTTGTGGGGACTTCAATGTTGATTCACTGAAAGAATGTAATAGGAAGAATGACCTGGAAGTCTTGCTCGGTTCTTTCAATTTAACATCTGTCATTAATTTTCCTACTCGGGTGGTAAAGGACGGCAGCACATTGATTGATAACACTTTTATAGACCAAGATAAGTTTAAAACATAAATTATTGTCCTGTTGAGAATGGCCTTTCTGATATGGTGCTCAGCTCCATTCAGTAATTCAAAACTACCCTGCAAAGTTGTGCGTTCAATTAATGACTCAACAGTTAGAAATTTCAGAGAAAATCTTCAGAAGTTAGACTGGGATGGGGTGTACAAGGAACCCGATGCTAATTTAAAGTATAACTTATTTCATGATACACTTGTAAGAGAATTTGAAAACTGTTTCCCCAAGAAAGTAGTTAAATGTAATTATAAGAAATCATGCAAAAAACCTTGGCTTACTA
Source organism: Schistocerca nitens (assembly GCF_023898315.1). Classification (NCBI taxonomy): domain Eukaryota; kingdom Metazoa; phylum Arthropoda; class Insecta; order Orthoptera; family Acrididae; genus Schistocerca; species Schistocerca nitens. The sequence goes on along the minus strand of NC_064619.1, from coordinate 527,134,751 downwards.
AAGGAATAAAAATATCTTGTAACCACAAAAGGGAACTGTATATAACAACAAGAAAGGGTAATGACCCAGAAGCAGCCAAATATTATAAAAACTACTGTGCTACATTAAGAAAGGTTATTAAAAAGTCCAGAAGCATGTGCAACATGTCTGAGATTAATACCTCTGATAACAAAATCAAAACAATTTGGAATATTATTACAAGGGAGACAGGGCAACCAAGAGTACAGGATGACGGCATTACCATCAAAGCGAATGGAAATTTGGCAAACAACAAGCCGGAAGTCGAAAACATTTTGAATAATCATTTTTTAATTGTTGTAGAGAAAATAGGATCTAAATGTTCATTAGAAGAAGCAAGGCAGTTGATTGAAGAGGCCCTACCCACACCATTTGATACAATAGAAATTCCACCCACCTCTCCTTCTGAAATTAGGAAGATAATAAACTCTCTCAAGAATAAAAGCTCATATGGAAGTGATGGCATTTCCAGTAGGATAATAAAAGCTTGTTCCCAAGAGATATGTGGGATTCTTAGCCACATATGTAATAGCTCTCTGAAGCACGGTACTTTCCCAGATAGACTGAAGTATGCCATTGTTAAACCACTGCATAAAAAAGGGGATAGTCTGATGTCAACAACTACCACCCAATCTCTCTTCTGACAGTCTTATCCAAATTTCTTGAAAAAGTAATGTATTGTAGAGTAGCTTAACACCTTTGTAAAAATAAAGCTTTAACAAAATGCCAGTTTGGTTTCCAGGAAGGTTTTTCAACGGAAAATGATATATATACTTTCACTAATGAAATATTAAATGCTCCGAGTAACCGGAAGTCACCCGTTGGGATTTTTTGTGATATCTCAAACGCTTTTGATTGTGTAAATCATGGAATACTTCTAGATAAGCTCAAATACTATGGTATGAATGGGACAGTGCTCAGATAGTTTAAATCATACCTAACTGGAAGAGTGCAGAAAGTTGAAATGAGCAGTTCACATAATATGCAAAAAACTGGTGATTTCTCAAACTGGGGAACAATCAAGAATGGGGTGCCGCAAGGTTCGGTCTTGGGTCCTGTGTTGTTCTTAATATATATTAATGCCTTGCCATTTTATATTTACGAAGATGCAAAGCTGGTACTTTTTGCCGATGATACAAATAAAGCTATCACACTCAACAGACAAGAATTAACTGGTGAAATTGTAAACGATGTTTTTCAGAAAATCATTAAGTGGTTCTCTGCAAATGGGCTCTCATTAAACTTTGACAAAACACAGTACATACAGTTCCACACAGTAAATGGAATGACACCATTAATAAATACAGATAAATATAGACTTCGATCAGAAATCGGTAGCTAGGGTAGAATATTCAAAATTTCTGGGTGTATGCATTGATGAGAGGTTGAACTGGAAAAAACACACTGAAGATCTGCTGAAACGTTTGACTTCAGCTACTTATGCTATTAGGGTCATTGCAAATTTTGGCGATATACATCTCAGTAAAATAGCTTACCACGCCTATTTTCATTCTCTGCTTTCGTATGACATCATATTCTGGGGTAACTCAGTAAAAGAGTGTTCATTGCACAAAAGCGAATAATCAGAATAATTGCTGGAGCTCATCCAAGATCATCCTTTATCCTGCAGGGACTTATTTAAAGAGCTAGAGATCTTCACTGTAGCTTCACAATATGTATATTCACTTATGAAATTTGTTATTAACAATCCGAACGAATTCAAAAGTAATAGCAGTGTACATGGCTACAACACTAGGAGAAAGGATGATCTTCACTACTCAAGGTTAACTCTAACTTTGTCTCAGAAGGGGGTAAATTATGCTGCCACAAAAGTCTTTGGTTACTTACCTAATAGCATCAAAAGTCTGACAGATAGCCATATAGCATTTAAAAGGAAATTAAAAGAATTTCTTAATGGCAACTCCTTCTACTCATTTGATGAATTTTTGGATATAGTAAATGGGTAATTTCCCCAACCCCCAATAAAAAAAATTAAATATTGTCATGTAATATTTTGTGTAATGTAATATCTTGTATAGACACCTTTTATTATCCTGACACGTTCCACATCATTACGAAGTGTCGTATTCATGATCTATGTAACAAGTACTAATAATCTAATCTGTGAAAGGTCCCCCGAGCGCCTAAGGCGATCGCTTGCGGAAGCATCTTGGGCACAGTGTCCGGCGATTGGTTGCTGGGCTTACTTGTGGGCCAATTTGAGTCCATGGCTGACTTCGAGTGCCGTCCTCGTGCGTAGCCTGGCCAGCCAGCTCCAGCGCGTGGGACATCTATGAGAGTTGAAGCCAGTTTCGCTCTGCTGAATTCTGGGCCTCCTTTGGAACCGGCTAGCTTCGGTTTCGGTTCGTGAACTTCAGTTAAGTTTTGGATTTTGAGGTCTTAACTGATATTATTGGAGTCCTTCCAGCTCGTGCTTGGTAATTTTACTTATTTGAAACTGTTATCATTGAACACCTGCCTGTTTTTTATTTGGTAATTTCCCTTAACTGAAGCTGTTATTATCGAAGGCCTACCTGTTTTCTATTTGGTAGTTTTACTTAACCGGAGCTCTTATCGTTGAAGGCCTGCCTGTTTTTTATTTGGTAATTTTACTTAATTGAAGCTGTTATTAAAGAAAGCCTGCCTGTTTTCTATTTAGTAACTTTACTTAAGCTGTTATTATTACGGGCCTGCATGTTTGCATTTGATAATTTTGCTTCACTGAAGCTCTCGTAATTGAAGGCCTGCCTGCTTTATACATAGTAATTTTACTTGTTTTACTTATCTCAAGCTGTTATTATGTAAGGCCTTTTGCTTAAGTGAAGCTCTTATCATTGAAGGCTTGCATCTTTTGTATTTGGTAAATTTTACTTAACAGAACCTTTTATCAAAAAATTCCTGCCGGTTTTCTATTTGGTAATTTCACTTAACTCAAGCCGTTAAAGACTGGCCTATTTTCTATTTGTTAATTTTGCTTAACTCAATCTGTTTTTATTCAAGGCCTGTTACATTTGGTAATTTTGCTTAACTGAAGCTGTTATCATTGAAGGCCTGTTAGTCTGTTTTTTATTTGGGAATTTTACTTAATTGAAGTGGTTGTTAAAGAAGGCCTGCCCGTTTTCTATTTGGTAAGTTTACTTAACTGAAGTTGTTATTAAGAAGGCCTGCTTGTTTTCTTTTTGGTAATCTCACTTAACTGAAGCTGGTATCGTTGAAGGCCTGCCGGTGCCCTTGTAATTAAATTAAAAGCTCTTATTAATCAAAGCTTTCCTGTTTTTATTGCCCTGTTATTGAGACCTGATATCTTACTTAGTCTGTGTTGTAATTAACTGAAATTGTGATTGCCAAAGGGCTATTTGTTTCAGAGATAATTACGTCAATTAGGTAGTAACAGAAAATGACACACGATGGTACGAGAATCCTAACCTTACAGCTCACACCTCTTTACACCCATAGTTGTAGGTTTTAACTTTGATAACAGAACCACAACCTCATCTCTGCTTGCACCGGTTCATCACTGTCAAAATGAAGCCTTCTATGGCATTCTTTTTGTGTTTTATAACAGATGAAAACCGTATGTGGTCAAGTCGGGACTGCATCGAGGAGCTGGCCTGTGTGGCCGAGCGGTTCTAGGCGCTTCAGTCTGGAACCGCGTGACCGCTACGGTCGCAGGTTCGAATCCTGCCTCGGGCATGGATGTGTGTGATGTCCTTAGGTTACTTAGGTTTAAGTAGTTCTAAGTTCTAGGGGACTGATGACCTCAGATGTTAATTAAGTCCCATAGTGCTCAGAGCCAATTGAACCATAACTTCAGAACCTACAGCGAGAAACATAACAACCAAATTACAAAAGCAGGGTTACTGTCTCTTGTACTTCACAAAGTACACTCTCAAACACACATAAAACAAAATACAGTCCATACGCGTGGATCAGCATTCGGTACTTGTAATGTACATAAAATACTTGTTGTATCACATAAAAAGCAAGTGTCTCCTTAGCATCACATGCAGGGTTTCTCTAATGAGATTTCAAAACGTGTTAAAAAGAGATTTTGTTTAATTCTGCTTATCTTTGTCATATGTAGCGAGAGGAAAATAAATGAGAATTATAAAATTCTGTTACTAAATGAGATATAGTTTAAAAGAACAGAATGGGCATCATAAAAAGACTTATGTAAAAAAGAACAAATAATATTTTTAAGTGACAAAGTTTAAAGATTTTTTTATATTACGATGGAGTATGCGTCATAAAGAAAGGAAAAGTAGGATTTACCATAGTTATGCCGATCACTGGTGGAGCTTCTCTCCTGCCAGCGGGATGTTTTCTTCACACTACCGGCCATTAAAATTGCTACACCACGAAGATGACGTGCTACAGTCGCGAAATTTAACCGACAGGAATAAGATGCTGTGATATGCAAATGATTAGCTTTTCAGAGCATTCACACAAGGTTGGCGCCGGTGGCGACACCTACAACGTGCTGACATAAGGAAAGTTTCCAACCCATTTCTCATAGACAAACAGCAGTTGACGGTCGTTGCCTGGTGAAACGTCGTTGTGATGTATTGTGTAAGGAGGAGAAATGCGTACCATCACGTTTCCGACTTTGATAAAGGTCGGATTGTAGCCTAACGCGATTGCGGTTTATTGTATCGCGACATTGCTGCTCATGTTGGTCGAGATCCAATGACTGTTAGCAGAGTATGGAGTCGGTGGGTTCAGAAGTGTAATACGGAACGCAGTGCTGGATCCCAACGACCTCGTATCACTAGCAGTCGAGATGGCAGGCATCTTACCCGCATGGCTGTAACGGATCGTGCAGCCACGTCTCGATCTCTGAGTCAACAGATGGGGACGTTTGAAAGCCAACAACCATCTGCACGAACAGTTCGACGACGTTTGCAGCAGCATGGACTATCAGCTTGGAGATCATGGCTGCGGTTACCCTTGACGCTACATCACAGAGCGCCTGCGATGGTGTACTCAACGACGAACCTGGGTGCACGAATGGCAAAACGTCATTTTTTCGGATGAATCCAGGTTCTGTTTACAGCAACATGATGGTCACATCCGTGTTTGGCGACATCGCGGTGAACGCACATTGGAAGCGTGTATTCGTCGTCGCCATACTGGCGTATCACCCGGCGTGATGGTATGGGGTGCCATTGGTTACACGTCTCCGTCACCTCTTGTTCGCATTGACGGCACTTTAAACAATGGACGTTACATTTCAGACGTGTTACGACCCGTGGCTCTAGCCGTCATTCGATCCCTGCGAAACCCTACATTTCAGCAGGATAATGCACGACCGCATGTTGCAGGTCCTGTACGGGCCTTTCTGGATACAGAAAATGTTCGACTGCTGCCCTGACCAGCACATTCTCCAGATTTCTCACCAATTGAAAACGTCTGGTCAATGGTGGTCGAGCAACTGGCTCGTCATAATATGTCAGTCACTACTCTTGATGAACTGTGGTATCGTGTTGAAGCTGCGTGGGCAGCTGTACCTGTACACGCCATCCAAGCTCTGTTTGACTCAATTCCCAGGAGTATCAAGGCCGCTATTAGGGCCAGAGGTGGTTGTTCTGGGTACTGATTTATCAGGATCTATGCACCGAAATTGTGTGAAAATGTAATCACATGTCAGTTCTAGTATAATATATTTGTCCAATGAATACCCGTTTATCATCTGCATTTCTTCTTGGTGTAGCAATTTTAATGGCCACTAGTACAGTTGATAGTCGTTTCCATGGCAGCGTCGACGCGGCTGGGACAAGGCAGCACTGCAATAGGGCTGTAGATAAAACATCGATGTATTGATATTCTTACCAAATATCTATTTTACGCTACATATCGACCCGTATCAAAACGACAATATCGAGTGCCGATATTTTTATCTTATTTTTTTCACAATTTTCGTTAAATATTTGAAGTTTTTTTTTTACTTTCACTGCGTGAAGGAGTCTTACCACTTATTGAGCTTTCATCACATCCATCCAGTCTTTCTCTTTGTGTGAAGCAACTATAGGTGGCATAAAAGAAGAATTCCGATTGCACTGGGAGGTGGCGGTGTTAATGCAATAACAATATTTCCTGCCGGCCGCTGTGGCCGAGCGGTTCTAGGCGTATCAGTCCGGAAACGCGCTGCTGCTGCCGTCGCAGGTTCGAATCCTGCCTCGGGCATGGATGTGTGTGATGTCCTTAGGTTACTTAGGTTTAAGTAGTTCTAAGTTCTAGGGGACTGATGACCTCTGTGCTTAGAGCCATTTGAACCATTTTGAACAATATATTCGATATGAAGAAATAGCACACCAGTTGCCATAAAACCAATGTTCAACGCAACTAGCGTGCTATTTCTTCACGTCGGCATTCCTCAGTAACAGTTGCTCAATATAATGAACAAAAACTTAAATGATAAGATCGGGTTTGCGGCGGATGAAGACTTGTGAGGAGAAATACTGACGTAATCGGCACTCGCGCTACCAATTGACACCTCAACGTTTAGCTCCAACATGCAATTTTGACACTACAACCGCTAGGTCTCTGGCGTTAGCAAAAATGAAATACAGGGAACTCGACATGAAGTGTTCGGACAAATTCGATAAGTGACACAACCGAACGACGGATCCATCGGATACCATTTATTGTTTCTGATGTTGCTGAGCAACAGTCATATATTAATTTTTAAATGAAAACACCGCCATTTGACTGTAATGTTGTTTGTTTAATTACGACCCAGGTTTCGCCCTTTTTTACCATTTTCATGTGATTGAATTTATGCCATTAACGTAGTTTCAGTCACTTCAAAATGGCATTAAATGAAATTACCAAATTGAAAACATGCAGTTACCAATGTTAGCAATGTGAGTATCGCCAACCGTGAACGCGCGTCCTTTTCCTTTGTGTTCTTGCTCTAAGGGGGCTAGGCAGGGTGCTAGCTTGTTGATGCACAGAATATCTGACAGAAAATCAGTTCTCAAGTATACAGCTTTAAAACCGGCAGTGTATTTGCAATGTGCAACCGATGTTTTTTCTAGGCCGGTACTATGATAGTTTTTCCGTCGATATATCGATAATTTTTCTCGATGTAGTGGGGGACGATAGTAATATTTTTCTAAAGTATCGATATATCAGATTCCCAATATTTTTAAAAATATCAACAGTCCTACACTGCACCTCGCTGTAGAGGGAAGGGATGCTAGGCTGAGGAGACGCTCAACGGTCCAGCGCGACAGGCACTTGAGACGTCGCCAAATGTGGTCGGGGGGCTTCCCTCTGTGACGTGACGATAGAGAAAGGAGATATATTGGTGTGAACACTTTATTCACCCGGCTCCAAAATTCAGTCAGGAGCTGGCTGAGTTCTTTTCGTAAATCTTCTAAGCGGAGAACGAAGAGAGCCAATTTAGTTAAGTTCTTGCGAGAACAGCGAGGGCAGAGTAAGACACGATGCGCCAGCCTTGCGCGTGTGCTTAGCTATTAAAAGCAGACTAGGGTGAAGTTAACGTTTTTCGCCTCATGAAAACGTAGGGAAAGTGTGCTGATATAGAATCAGTCAGGCTCAGTATAGGATTCTGATAGATTTACAGATCCGACGACACACGACGACGCTGTGCAACTCAAGGTAAAGAACACAGCACGCCATTAAATGTTAATGGCGTGCCACAAGCCAGTTTTTACTCCACTGATACGAAGCTGAAAGTAGGAAGACCTGTCCTCCTTGTAGTATTTCACAAAATTAACGTATTTCCTTCATGCGCTCGACGGCCGCGGTTTGTTAACATTTGTGGGGGAAAGAATAAAATTTGTTAGAGCCGGTAACATTGTTCAGCCCGACATTAGGATAGTCTTCCAGCCAAGAGTCTTTCGCTCAGTTAAAATAATTAACTATCCTGAATTTTGTGATATTATTGCTCTTTTATATTTTATGTTATTTAAGAAATTTAATACAAGGATCCCCTTGTCTGAACAGGCGATGCCGATACCCGTGATTGCTATTGTGCGTTGTAATGACCCAACATGTGAAAGTGATTCCAAGAAATACAATTACAGGGAATAGTTGTTGTATCTTCTAAAATAGATGTCCCCTTCCTACCTCATTGGAATATTTTAGGAACATTGATGGCAGCTATTCTTCTGAAGTCTAAACCGTTGGTGAGTAATTGCACGTTTCCCTACAGGTCGGGTTCAAACTGCGTTATGCGCCCTAAGTGGAACCGTGCACACAATGCAAGCATAGCATTCAGTTATTACCAACCAGAGGCGTGTTTGGAATTGTCAACCGGTATCATCTTACTCAACATATGTTTTTCTCGTCCCTAAGCCTAAGGCCTCCAGCTCTAGACCAATAGTTGACTACAGGGCTCTAAATCAAAAGTTATTGCTGGAGTCGGTATCCCTTCCTGACACACACAATTTCTTTACTTGGTTTAGCGGGGCGAAACTATTCACTGTTCTCAGTTTAAATCAAACGTACTATCAGATACCTTTAGATGAACAGTGTAACCCTTTTGTACAAATTATAATCTCTTCGAGTTTAATCAGGCATCTTTCGGCTTGGCTACAAGAGCCGCGGTGCTCTCCCGTTTATTGGATTCGGTATTAGGAGATCTCAAATTTAAATCCGTCTTTAATTATCTGGACGATGTATCGGTATATCATTCGGACTTCCAAGAGCATCTAGAACACCTCAGCCAAATTTTGGGTGTCTTAGGGAAACTGGGTTGACCGTCAAACCCTCTAAGATCACGTTGGCGCGAAGAGAGATTTTCTTCCTAGGTCATATTATGTCTACCGAGGGGGTGAAGGACGACCAAGCTAGAACGTGCGGGTTTCCTGGACCACAGAATGTAAAAGACATATCTCGTTTCATTGGAATGATAATTTTTTTTAGGAAATTCTTCCCAACTTTGCGCAAACTGCTACTCCCTGAACAGACTTCGGCGGAAGGGTGAAAGGTTCGAATGGGGGAAATCCCAGCAAGAGGCGTTTGAGGCACTGAAATGTGCCTTGCGTAATGCCCTATGCTGGATATTCCTGATTTCAATTTTCCATTAATTGTACGCTTCTAATTCTTGCACCGCGGCTGTGCTTCTGCAAAAGTAAGAGGGAGAACGTAGGCAGGTAGTTAACGCCTTGAGACCGTTATCAGGACGCGTCACCCATTACTCTGTATACGAGCTTGAAGCATTGGCCGTTTTGTACGTCTTGGAGAAGTTTAGGTTCTGCCTTGAACATAGAAGATTCCGTTTCGAAACAGATAACCAAACCTTAAGCTGGGTCCTGGCGCGGCCGTGTAAGACTGGGAGAGTAGCCCGCTGGGCGGTTCGCATTTCAACCTTTCAGTTGGATTTCGGACATATTAGTGGGACCAAAAATCAGGTGGTAAAATAGTCCCCCATTCGGATCTCCGGGCGGGGACTACTCAAGAGGATGTCGTTATCAGGAGAAAGAAAACTGGCGTTCTACGGATCGGAGCGTGGAATGTCAGATCCCTTAATCGGGCAGGTAGGTTAGAATATTTAAAAAGGGGAATGGATAGGTTAAAGTTATATATAGTGGGAATTAGTGAGGTTCGGTGGCAGGAGGAACAAGACCTCTGGTCAGGTGAATACAGGGTTATAAATACAAAATCAAATAGGGGCATTGCAGGAGAAAGTCTAATACTGAATAAAAAATAGGAGTGTGGGTAAGCTACTACAAACAGCATAGTGAACACATTATTGTGGCCAAGATAGACACGGAGCCCACGCCTAGTACTGTAGTACAAGTTTATATGCCAACTAGCTCTGCAGATGACGAAGAAACTGAAGAAATGTATGATGAGATAAAAGACATTATTCAGATAGTGAAGGGAGACGAAAATTTAATAGTCATGGGTGACTGGAATTTGATAGTAGGAAAAGGAAGAGACGGAAGCGTAGTAGGTGAATATGGATTGGGGGTAAGGAATGAAAGAGAAAGCCGCCTGGTAGAATTTTGCACAGAGCATAACTCAATCATACCTAACACTTGGTTCAAGAATCATGAAAGAAGGTTGTATACATGGAAGGAGGATATAGGATGAACATCAACAAAAGCAAAACGATACTAATTAAATGAAGTCGAATTAAATCGGGTGATGCTGTGGGAATGAGATTAGAAAATGAGACGCTTAAAGTAGTAAATGTGTTTTGCTATTTGGGGAGCAAAATAAGTGATGACTGTCGAAGTAGAGAGGATATAAAATGTAGACTGGCAATGGCAAGGAAAGCGTTCCTGAAGAAGAGAAATTTGCTAACATCGAGTATAGATTTAAGTGTCAGGAAGTCTTTTCTGAAAGTATTTGTATGGAGTGTAGACATGTATGGAAGTGAAACGTGGACGATAAATAGTTTAGACAAGAAGAGAATAGAAGCTTTCGAAATGTGGTGCTACAGAAGAATGCTAAAAATTAGATGGGTAGATCACGTAACTAATGAGGAGTTACTGAATAGAACTGGGGAGAAATTTGTGGCACAACTTGACCAGAAGAAGGGATTGCATGTTAGGACATATTCTGAGGCATCAAGGGATGACCAATTTAGTATTGGAGGGCAGAGAGGAGGGTAAAAATCGTAGAGGGAGACCAAGAGATGAATACATTAAACAGATTCAGAAGGATGTAGGTTGCAGTAGGTACTGGGAGATGAATAAGCTTGTACAGGATAGAGTAGCATGGAGAGCTGCATCAAACCAGTCTCTGGACTGATGACCCCAACAACAACAACATCTATCTATTACATGGAAATTCACTCTTACAAAGGAGACTATTTATTTTCCTTAACAAGCATTCCAATGGGAAAACCTTATAGAGATATCAATGTACCAAAGCTGTAGAACAATTATATTTAATTATGATCTTGGTACCAATTTTGGGATCACGTAATGAATATTGGCAAAGATCAAGAGAAGATCATATTAGAAAGTACTGATGAAAAGTGAACTTGGAAGAATAAACACCGTCCACAGATGCAAAATGCATGTTGCAAATCAAACAACTAAGCGCTGTCATCAATTACGAAACGACTACTCGGCAAAGTTAACAAATACCTCGCCACCTTAACTACTCCAAGGAAAAACACTGCTGGCCGAATCTCAAATAAACCCCCAATACCTGGCTGCCTGTGCTCCAGCTGTGAGCGGCGGTTAATAGCGTACAGGCCCCATCTTTCTGTGTGTGGCCCTTGAGCATGCCAGGGAGCAGCAGGCGGGAGGCAGTGTGTCTTTAAACTGAAACTTCTCTCTCAAGTTTTGAAGAAGCTGAAAGTCATCCACCAATAGTGGTAATGGTCCGGAGTGTCGTCCAATTTATGGCAAGTTTTGCCGAAATTGCGACCACCGTCCCAATGAAATTTCAAGATATCGACAGAGTGCCAACAACAGTGAGACTTGTCGTTTATTTTTTGAGTGGGTATACGGGCAGAAGCTGACCATCTTTCTAGCCATGTCCCAGAGTAGCCGTTGAGACACTGCATCTTGTGGTTCCCGTTGAAAACTTCCAACCGCCGCTTTCTATAAGCAAAGAAGACAGTCCTCCATGTAGGCAACGCGCCTCTTCATGGGCGCTTTCTAGCCGCCTGGTGTGTTACCTCCCATCGTGTTCACGTGGCCAGCGCCGAGTCTTGAAAGTGCGAGTGTGTAGGCTGCAACGGTGATGGTGACCACGTAAAGCTTCACGTTTGTGGCTGTAGCGAGGATCGAATGCTTGGGTCCATCCGCCGTCTGTCTCTGCTACACTACTGTGCCGAATAAAGGGAGAAATATAGGTTATCACAAACCTAAGCGAACAACTAATTCATTTCCTAGTCTGACCGCAAGCACCATGTGGAATTACACACGCATTTTGCAATTAGTAATTGTAAGTAGGCTGTTTAGGTTTTTATGTTGGTAACGTCACCTAGCGCTCAGTGTGAAAACCACTGATCGTTCTAAGCAAATTATAGCTCACCCAAGTTCCACAGAGTATCTTACGACTATACTGCGATAGTTGAGTGACATACCGAGGGTGATGTAGGGGTAACACAATGGGAAAGCATGTTTGTCTTAGTACAACGTGCCATTTCACACTTTGGATATTACGTGCCCACAGTGCACGAACTCACCCTGTTCACAGGTTTTGGACCAATTGACATTTGACAACGAGCAAAATATACACTCCTGGAAATGGAAAAAAGAACACATTGACACCGGTGTGTCAGACCCACCATACTTGCTCCGGACACTGCGAGAGGGCTGTACAAGCAATGATCACACGCACGGCACAGCGGACACACCAGGAACCGCGGTGTTGGCCGTCGAATGGCGCTAGCTGCGCAGCATTTGTGCACCGCCGCCGTCAGTGTCAGCCAGTTTGCCGTGGCATACGGAGCTCCATCGCAGTCTTTAACACTGGTAGCATGCCGCGACAGCGTGGACGTGAACCGTATGTGCAGTTGACGGACTTTGAGCGAGGGCGTATAGTGGGCATGCGGGAGGCCGGGTGGACGTACCGCCGAATTGCTCAACACGTGGGGCGTGAGGTCTCCACAGTACATCGATGTTGTCGCCAGTGGTCGGCGGAAGGTGCACGTGCCCGTCGACCTGGGACCGGACCGCAGCGACGCACGGATGCACGCCAAGACCGTAGGATCCTACGCAGTGCCGTAGGGGACCGCACCGCCACTTCCCAGCAAATTAGGGACACTGTTGCTCCTGGGGTATCGGCGAGGACCATTCACAACCGTCTCCATGAAGCTGGGCTACGGTCCCGCACACCGTTAGGCCGTCTTCCGCTCACGCCCCAACATCGTGCAGCCCGCCTCCAGTGGTGTCGCGACAGGCGTGAATGGAGGGACGAATGGAGACGTGTCGTCTTCAGCGATGAGAGTCGCTTCTGCCTTGGTGCCAATGATGGTCGTATGCGTGTTTGGCGCCGTGCAGGTGAGCGCCACAATCAGGACTGCATACGACCGAGGCACACAGGGCCAACACCCGGCATCATGGTGTGGGGAGCGATCTCCTACACTGGCCGTACACCACTGGTGATCGTCGAGGGGACACTGAATAGTGCACGGTACATCCAAACCGTCATCGAACCCATCGTTCTACCATTCCTAGACCGGCAAGGGAACTTGCTGTTCCAACAGGACAATGCACGTCCGCATGTATCCCGTGCCACCCAACGTGCTCTAGAAGGTGTAAGTCAACTACCCTGGCCAGCAAGATCTCCGGATCTGTCCCCCATTGAGCATGTTTGGGACTGGATGAAGCGTCGTCTCACGCGGTCTGCACGTCCAGCACGAACGCTGGTCCAACTGAGGCGCCAGGTGGAAATGGCATGGCAAGCCGTTCCACAGGACTACATCCAGCATCTCTACGATCGTCTCCATGGGAGAATAGCAGCCTGCATTGCTGCGAAAGGTGGATATACACTGTACTAGTGCCGACATTGTGCATGCTCTGTTGCCTGTGTCTATGTGCCTGTGGTTCTGTCAGTGTGATCATGTGATGTATCTGACCCCAGGAATGTGTCAATAAAGTTTCCCCTTCCTGGGATAATGAATTCACGGTGTTCTTATTTCAATTTCCAGGAGTGTAGAATGACTAGGAGGGAAGAAATTTTCTGCGAGTGAAGAGGTTAACTGCAATGTAAACGACTCCACAATGCGTAGTCATAAGATTTTCATTATCACCTAAATAATATCGTTAATTTTGTTTTGTTTATAAGGGTGTACATGCCTGCATACCCGGTATACATTAAAATCCCCGCACCACAATTACGTGGCACTACGCTAAAGGCGCCAGAGTGAATTAGAGAAGTTATCTGCATGCGTGATGTCTGCTTAGACATCACGCATTCATATAATTAATTCGCCTCTGTGGGCAGGACATGCACAAGGACCGTGGACAGGTGGCGCTGGGTGAGAGTGCTTGTCGACGGTGGAGCGCGCCGAGATGTTATTGTTGATGTGGTCTTCAGTCCTGAGATTGGTTTGATGCAGCTCTCCGTGCTACTCTACCCTGTGCAAGCTTCTCCATCTCCCAGTACTTACTGAAACCTACATCCTTCTGAATCTGCTTTGTGTATTCATCTCTTGGTCTCCCTCTACGATTTTTACCCTCCACGCTGCCCTCCAATACTAAATTGGTTATCCCTTGATACCTCAGCACATGTCCTACCAAACGATCCCTTCTTCTAGTCAAGTTGTGCCACAAACTCCTCTTCTCCCCAATTCTATTCAGTACCTCCTCATTAGTTATGTGATCTACCCATCTAATCTTCAGCATTCTTCTGTACCACCACATTTCCAAAGCTTCTATTTTCTTCTTGTCCAAACTATTTATCGTCCACGTTTCACATCCATACATGGCTACACTTGAAACGTCCCCTTAGAAAAATTGTACAAGACTGTGCTTAAACTGACACACAATATTTTTAGCGCAACGTAATCTGACTTTCAAAAATCCCTACAAAAGAATGGCCCTGACTAACATTAACCGATACCTCTCACAAATCACTTACCTCACCAAAAATCTTCGTTACTCGAACTACTGCAATACAGCGAGCGCCACTACTGCCAGCTAAATAAAAGATTCAAACTACTGAAGGCACTACCTACTGATAGGTATAGTTAGCAAATGAAAGATTTTGATAGAGAACAAACAATGTATTTACCTTAATATTGTTCAAAAGTCATATTATATATATCAGTTCATGACATCCAGTCTTACAAATTTACTCTTTCTTAATGAGACACGTCCAGATCGTCCGCACTCAAAATTCCGCCATCTCTCTCCCCACATCCACCACTGCTGGCGAATGTTCACATCCAGCTGCCCAACTCTACAATGGCAGACAACAATGCAAACTAGCCACAGACGGCACACAGCACAGCCAGTGATTCTCATACAGAGCGCTACGTAACGTTGCCAATAAGAAAACATAAACAGCCTAAGTACACACTCCATACAAATACTTTCGGAAACGGCTTCCTGAAATTTAAATCTATACGCGATGTTAACAAATTTTTCTTCTTCAGAAACGCTTTCCTTGCCATTGCCAGTCTACATTTTATATCCTACTTCGACCATCATCACTTACTTTGCTCCCCAAATAGCAAAACTCCTTTACTACTATAAGAGTCTCATTTCCTAACCTAATTCCCTCAGCATCACCAGACTTAATTTGACAACATTCCATTATTCTCGTTTTGCTTTTGTTGATGTTCATCTTATACCCTCTTTTCGAGACACTATCCATTCCGTCCAACTGCTCTTCCAAGTCCTTTGCTGTCTCTGACAGAATTACAAATCATCGGCGAACCTCAAAGTTTTGATTTCTTCTCCATGGATTTTAATACCTACTCGGAATTTTTCTTTTCTTTCCTTCACTGCTTGCTCAATATACAGATTGAATGACATCGAGGATAGGCTACAACCCTGTCTCACTCCTTTCCCAACCACTGCTTCCCTTTCATGTCCCTTTACTCTTATAACTACGATCTGGTTTCTGTACAAACTGTAAATAGCCTTTCGCTCCCTGTATTTTACCCCTGCCACCTTCAGAATTTGATGAGAGTATTCCAGTCAACATTATCAAAAGCTTTCTCTAAGTCTACAAATGCTAGTAGCGTAGGTTTGCCTTTCCCTAATCTAGCTTTTAAGATAAGTCGGAGGGTCAGTATTGCCTCACATGTTCCAGTATTTCTACGGAATCCAAACTGATCTTCCCCGAGGTCGTATTCTACTAGTTTTTCCGTTCGTCTGTAAACAATTCGCGTTAGTATTTTGCAGCTGTGACTTATTAAACTGATAGTTCGTCAATTTTCACATCTGTCAACACCTGCTTTCTTTGGGATTGGAATTATTATATTCTTCTTGAAGTCTGAGGGTATTTCGCCTGTCTCATACATCTTGCTCAATAGATGGTAGAGTTTTGTAACGACTGGCTCTCCCAAGGCTGTCAGTAGTTCTAATAGAATGTTGTCTACTCCCGGGGCCTTGAGCCGGCAGCGGTGGTCTTGCTGTTCTAGGCGCTGCAGTCCGGAACCGTTGGACTGCTACGGTCGCAGGTTCGAATCCTGCCTCGGGCATGGATGTGTGTGATGTCCTTAGGTTAGTTAGTTTTAAGTAGTTCTAAGTTCTAGGGGACTGATGACCTAAGATGTTAAGTCCCATAGTGCTCAGAGCCATTTGAACCAAACCGGGGCCTTGTTTCGACTTAGGTCTTTCAGTGTTCTGTCAGACTCTTCACGCAGTATCATATCTCCCATTTCATCTTAATCTACATCCTCTTCCATTTCCATAATATTGTCCTCAAGTACATCGCCCTTGTATAGACCCTCTATATACTCCTTCCACCGTTCTGCTTTCTCTTCTTTGCTTAGAACTGGGTTTCCATCTGAGCTCTAGATATTCGTACAAGTGGTTCTCTTTTCTCCAAAGGTCTCTTTAATTTTCCTATAGGCAGTATCTATCTTACCCCTAGTGAGATAAGCCTCTACATCCTTACATTTGTCCTCTAGCCATCCCTGCTTAGCCATTTTGCACTTCCTGTCGATCTCATTTTTGAGACGTTTGTATTCCTTTTTGCGTGCTTCATTTACTCCTTTTTATATTCTCTCCTTTCATCAATTAAATTCAATATTTCTTCTGTTACCCAAGGATTTCTAGTAGCCCTCGTCTTTTTATCTACTTGATCCTCTGCTGCCTTCACTACGTCATCCCTCAAAGCTACCCATTCTTCTTCTACTGTATTTCTTTCCCCTATTCCTGTCAGTTGTTCCCTTGTGCTCTCCCTGAAACTCTCTACAACCTCTGATTTAGCCAGTTTATCCAGGTCCCATCTCCTTAAATTCCCACCTTTTTGCAGTTTCTTCAGTTTTAATCTACAGTTCATAATCAACAGATTGTGGTCAGAGTCCACATCTGCCCCTGGAAATGTCTTACAATTTAAAACCTGGTTCCTAAATCTCTGTTCTACCATTATATAATCTATCTGAAACCTGTCAGCATCTCCAGGCTCCTTTCATGTATACAACCTTCTTTTATGATTCTTGAACCAACTGTTAGCTATGATTAAGTTGTGCTTTGTTCAAAATTCTACCAGGCGGCTTACTCTTTCATTTATTACCCCCTATCCATATTCACCTATTATGTTTCCTTCTCTCTCTTTTCCTACTCTCGAATTCCAGTCACCCATGACTATTAAATTTTCGTCTCCCTTCACTATCTGAATAATTTCTTTTATTTTATCATACATTTCTTCAATTTGTTCGTCATCTGCAGAGCTAGTTGGCATATAAACTTGTACTACTGTAGTAGGCGTGGGCTTCGTGTCTGTCTTGGCCACAATAATTCGTTCACTATGTTTTTTGTAGTACCTTACCCGCACTCCTATTTTTTTATTCATTTTTAAATCTACTCCTGCATTACCCCTATTTGATTTTGTATTTATAACCCTGTATTCGCCTGACCAAACGTCTTGTTCCTCCTGCCACCGAACTTCACTAATTCCCACTATATCTAACTTTAAGCTATCCATTCCCCTTTTTCAATTTTCTAACCTACCTGTGCGATTAAGAGGTCTGACATTCCACGCTCCGATCCGTAGAACGCCAGTTTTGTTTCTCCTGATAACGACGTCCTCTTGAATAGTCACCGCCCAGAGATCTTAATGGGGGACTGTTTTACCTCCGGAATATTTTACCCAAGAGGACGCCATCATCATTTAACCATACAGGAAAGCTGCATGCCCTCGGGAAAAATTACGGCTGTAGTTTCCCCTTGCTTTCAGCCGTTCGCGGTACCAGCAGAGCAAGGCCGTTTTGGTTAGTGTTACAAGGCCATATCAGTCAATCATCCGGACTGTTGCCCCTGCAACTACTGAAAAAGCTGCTGCGCCTCTTCAGGAACCACATGTTTGTCCGGCCTCTCAACAGATACCCCTCCATTGTGGTTGCACCTGCGGTACGGCTATCTGTATCGAGATAGTCCGCACATTTACAATGAACACTGTGTTCGAGTGTAAGGTGGCAAAGTCTTGCCCGTTACATGAGTCCATTTTATGCAACTATAATCACTTTGCGAGCACTTTAAGTCAATAAAAACGACTGACAGCGGCGCAATCGCTTTTTAGATATTTAGTTATTGCTTCTTGGAGTAACACTCTAGATTACGGTGTTGGAAATTTTTGGTTGGTTGGTTGGTTGGTTTTTTGGGGAAGGAGACCAGACAGCGTGGTCATCGGTCTCATCGGATTAGGGAAGGATGGGGAAGGAAGTCGGCCGTGCCCTGTCAGAGGAACCATCCCGGCATTTGCCTGGAGTGATTTAGGGAAATCACGGAAAACCTAAATCAGGATGGCCGGACGCGGGATTGAACCGTCGTCCTCCCGAATGCGAGTCCAGTGACTTACCACTGCGCCACCTCGCTCGGTTTGGAAATTTTTGTGGGAAGTATCTGCAGGATGGCTAAAGGGGTGGGAAAGCTCGGCAAGAGACGGGAGCTTGACGTTATGAATGGACCGGGACTGGGAAGACCCTGTAATCCGTTTAGCAACCAGACATCGGTGGCCGTCAGCCCTTCAGGGAGGTGCGTCTCCAGGTGCGGGAACTCAAGTGTTTACTAAACAGAGCAGTAAAGTGCAGGACATGCGGGCGCCTACGTTTCACTAATTTTACGCCCCCGTGTAATTCAAGTGGGGCAGGCCAGGAGTCCCTTAAGAAATAAAAATTCCGGAAAATTTGTTGTTGCCCGCAGCTGTAGATCTTCCCAGGTGGCTTCGGTGGAGATCATCGTGAAATTTGGTAGAAAGTGAAGAATTGTGGAAAACAGTTCGATTTCCAGGCTGTACATTGGTCGGCACTGGGAAACTGGGTATTTTGAGCGTTTCTAGGGATGTGATTCGCTCGGTAAAGTTATGGTGGGGAAAACAGAACTGAGGAGCGATCCTGCTCGACTCTCTGTCGCGGTCTTCCGTCTTGGGCTTTCGTTCTGAGAGGACGTTAGCCGTGCCAGCTCTTTGTTGACGGGAACACTGTCGAAATTTGCGGACAGTAGTCTGTTGTTCGAGTATTATTGGAGTGTGATTTCCGAGCCGCCGCATCTGTACTCTACGGCCGCACCTTCGCCCGCAGCCACCTCAGCAATATGGTGAGATCGTTCCTGCTTCGGCCAGTTAGGAGTAATGTTAAATAGTTGGTCACGTGCAATTGCTGTTTCCACGGAGGTTTCACGACACTATGGGGTGTTGTGGTTCTACGTATTTTACGTTTGTGTCGATGTCAGTTGGTCAGCCAATTTATAAGAAATCGTGTCGTATACCGATTTTGTCACAGTTCACCGCCAATGCCAGTTAGGAGGGTAATTTGTAAGTTATTCATTGTGTTTTATTCAGCATTGATCTCTAAGTTATAATAAAATTTATTGTGGTTCAGTAGAGCTTTTATTTTCAGTAGTTTAGTCTGAAAAAATGGCTCTGAGCACTATGGGACTTAACATCTGAGGTCATCAGTCCCCTAGAACTCAGAACTACTTAAACCTAACTAACCTAAGGACATCACAGACATCCATGCCCGAGGCAGGATTCGAACCAGCGACCGTAGCCGTCTCGCGGTTCCAGACTGAAGCGCCTAGAACCGCTCGGCCACACTGGCCGGCGTTTAGTCTGAATTCACCCTTTTGTTTCATTTTTATTTCTGTGTAATTGTCTGATGTCATTGAACACCTGAAGTGTTCGTTATGGCTCATGTTCAGAGTTCAAATAACTGTCAACACTACCACCGCAGATTAACTAGCGGTGACAGGGCGACATTTAAATCTAGCGTTATCCATTTTTGCAAACGTTTCCACTCACGATTTCTCTCTAAGTTGTTTGTTAGGGGCGAACACACGCAAAATCAAGACCAGCAACGGGTGGGGTGTCACACGGGTAGCGCAGCGGTTAACAGAACTACCGAGTAAACAGAAGATCCCGTGTTCAAGTCCCGGTGTGACACACACTTTCACGAGTAGCTCCTGATTCCGTATTAAGTCCTGAAGCACTTGGTATCATCAGTTACTTCCCATTTGTTTCGTTTCTCCGCTTTCCCCATTCGATTTACATAATAAGCCTATATCTTCGTTATCAGTGTGGTGCGCCATTTTGTTTTGGGTCCTCTAGCAGAGTGCTAAGCAACTGTGACGCCGGGATTTTAGTTTATACCAGATATGTAGACATGTACATGCTAATAAACAAAAAAAAATTTTTCTAGGTGATAATTGAAACTTAATAAGTACTGTCAGTAATGGAGAGTAGAAAACCATATCATTTCGTCAAGTGGAAAAAAGTGATTCCGATGGTCGAATGGACGTTATGTTGAGAAATTAATTTTTGATATGTAAGAAGAGCGTTATTTGCTATAAGGTTCTTGAGCTATAAAAATCATACGTAGACCTTGGGCTACGTATCATGCTGTATATCGAACAGGCTTTTTTGTGCACATGACCTCCTGCACTGCATTCACCGAAGACACTGGTGTTGAGTTTACTTAATGTAGGGTAGCCTCTTCGTCACCTACAGAGGCAGGGATACCATCCTGTAGAAACAGTGACTCCTAGAACACTTGCAGCATGTCCAGGTAGGTTGCTCCGGTAATTGATTTTTCAGCAAACATAAACGGCCCATAGATCCTATCTTTCATGAGACCAAGCCACGCATTGACTTTGAGAGAATCCCTTTGCCACTCTGAATTCATGGGGTTGCATCTCTGCCCAGATCCGGCAACTGTGTTTGTTGACGACGCCGCAGACCTAGTAGACGACGAGATTGCACAGTTTAGAGAAACTGTGCAATCTCGTCGTCTACTAGGTTTCTGCTGTGCAAGCATGTTGTCAATAAATGTTATTCTGCTATTATTATTTTTTCTTTTTTTGTATGTGATGCTGGACGTAGACAGGATTTTAAACTACCACTTATGTTGCAGTCTCAACGGCATGTTCTCTTTTTTAATCTATTGTTTTACTTTTCTATGTTACGAATGCTCTTTCTGTTTCTAGACAATAGTATTTTCGCTTTTACCTGCTATAAAAAAATTTATAGCTTTATAACAGTTACAACGTTTGATTAAACTTTCGTATTTATATTTGCAATTTACGATGACATGGATACACGAGGGACCTCTAGCAGCACTAAATATCAGCATGTCCTTTAGTAGTTGCCGCTGCACGACTGTTCAGGAGCGCTCTTGTATCCGTTACGTACTGTGTGCCTTGCAATACGAGACGGATGCATTTGACGAGGCATTTTGCAAATACTGGTTTTAACTTTGACATGCCAAAGTATCTTAAGTCAACTATCCAGCTAATTAAGACTTGGAGTACAATTATAGCTCTAATTGGGTACTTGCCTCAACCTTTACTGAGGTATGTTTAATAATAATTCATTCTTCGTATTATATATATGACCCTGTATTCTATTGTTGATAATGGAATAGTTTATTCTTATGTACACCAGTCACAGATGAGATGACGGTAATTCTGTTTTGCCGAAACCGGTCATCGTAATTAAAGGTTTTACAAATGCGATCTTGGCTACGAAGTTGTCTTCTTTCAAGTCGAATTTATTTGGTCTTTTTAGTGTTCCGTTCTTCAATCGGTGAAAACGGAACCCTTGTAGGATAACTTTTGTTGCCCGTCGTCTGTCTGTGCTACTCCTCAAACCCTTTTTTCTCGGGAACGGATAGACGTATCAAATTGAAATGTATGTCACATATTAAGGTGAATGGTTTCTTGACGATGTAGAAAACTTGAAGCTTCTAAGTAAACGCATTCAAAAACTGGCCATTTATGTTACATAGTTCGATATTCGAAAACTCACTCATCAAAACCTACAGGTTGCTTCCCGTTGTCTTAGAAGCATGAAATTTATCAAGAAGAAATGTTTCACAGTAGGAGTAAAGGTAAAGAACAATAAATGGTTAATTGTAATAACAAAATTTCTTTTATCATTTGTTATCTGTCTTCAAACTTGAAATTTGAAAAACAAGGTGTATCAAAAAGAATCATCCGATTCAAAAGAATCATAATTACAGGGTGCCCATAAAGTAAGCATTCACTTTGCGGAAAACGTATATGTGGATTATTTCTGTACCGTGAAGAGACATCACAATGTTAACAATTGCCGGAAGAATCACAATTCTGGAACATCGTTTACGCGGCGAAACCTATGCTGAGGTCCAGGGGCTGCTTGAGAGAATGTTTCGGAAGGATGTCCCTACAAGACTTGCCATTCGGAAGCTCGTCAACAAATTCTGGCGTACAGGATCTGTAGCTGATGGCAGACCGGTCAGCCCACAGTCTGTACAGCGTGTGAAGGAAACTATCGAAAGCAGTCCAACGGCATCAACCCGCGGGCTGAGTCGTGAACTATCCATGCCGAAATCCACAGTGTGGAAAGTGCTTCACTACACTATTAAAAAGAAGGCATATCATAACCAGGTGCTTCACCAGCTAGAGGATGAAGACTATGCGCCACGAGCAGCCATGTGTCATGGTCATGACCTGTTAGAGGCTGTAGCCGAGGAGGACCTAATGAATCATATTATGTTCAGCGACGAAGCGACATTTCATGTCTGCGGCGTCGTCAACAAACACAGTTGCCGGATCTGGGCAGAGATGCAACCCCATGAATTCAGAGTGGCAAAGGGATTCTCTCAGTCAATGCGTGGCTTGGTCTCATGAAAGATAGGATCTATGGGCCGTTTATGTTTGCTGAAAAATCAATTACCGGAGCAACCTACCTGGACATGCTGCAAGTGTTCTAGGAGTCACTGTTTCTACAGGATGGTATCCCTGCCTCTGTCATGTATCAACAAGATGGGGCACCACCCCACTATGCAAATATTGTCCGGGACTACCTTAACGAGACCTTTCCTAACAGGTGGGTAGGAAGAGCTGCAGGTCGCAAGTGGGCTGCTCGCTTCCCCGACCTCGCTCCCGTGGACTTTTTTGCGTGGTGTTTCATCAAGAGTCGGGTTTACGCTACCAGGGTGCCACATTTGAATGATCTGAAACGGCGAATACGAGAGGCATGTTTCCTAATAACCCTTCACATGTTACAGCACGTGTTCCACGCAACCACACGGCGATGGGAACAGTGTGTTACCAATGAAGGTGGACATGTAGAACAGTATTAGCTACTCTCTCTAAATATGATGTTTATTTTGTTGTAGCACATCTGAGAAATGAAAATGGGTACTTACTTTATGGGCACCCTCTATTATATTATTTGAGATATGTGCCTGAACACCGTAGTATTGGAAAGAGCAAACTCTCGAATTTTATATGGTTCTCGATAGGTAGCAGCAGTGTATGCCCACTTCAGTTCTGCTAAAAATGGTGTCGGAACAACAGAGAGCATTTTGTGTTCTACGTTCTGCGTAGTGCGAGTCAGTAATAACTGTTCGGTGTGACTTTCGTACTTGGTATGGTGTGGATCCTCTTGCAGCACAGAGCGTTAGACGGTGGCATGGACAGTTCCGACAAGCAGGTTGTTTGTATAAAGGCAAATCGCGGGGCCGTCCCCGAGTGTCTGACAAACGTCAAACACATACTCCGTAGTTCCCCAAGGACTCCGCAGAAATCCATTCGCCGTGCAGTTCGACAGCTCAACATACCCCTAATGACTGCCGTGTGTTGCGTCAACGTTTACACATGAGACCATACAATATTTAGTTATTGCAAGCTCTTCGTGAAGGTGGCAAACAAGAACTTGTGGAGTTCTGTAATTTCGGTCTTGGCAAGACGGAGGATGACAGTTTTCTTTCACGCTTGGTGTTTAGTGACGAGGCAACATTCCATTTAAATGGAAAGGTGAACCGTGATAATGTGAGAATATGGGGTACAGAACAACCACATGAAGTTGTACGGTATGAGAGGGAATCTCCAGAATTTAATGTGTTTTGTGCAGTTTCACGGGAAGCCGGCCGGGGTGGCCGTGCGGTTCTAGGTGCTACAGTCTGAAACCGCGGGACCGCTACGGTCGCAAATTCGAATCCTGCCACGGGCATGGATTTGTGTGATGTCCTTAGGTTAGTTAGGTTTACGTAGTTCTAAGTTCTAGGTGACTGATGACCTCAGAAGTTAAGTCCCATAGTGTTCAGAGGCATTTGAACGATTTTTTCACGGGAAAAGGTGAAAGGTCCATTTTTGCTTGCCGAGAACACTATTACAGGAAGCACATATCTCGATATGCTTGATAACTTTCTTTTCCCAAAGTTGGAGACTGATTCGAACAACTTCATTTACCAGCAGGATAGGGCAGCGCCACACTGGTATCTGGCAGCGCGGGAATTTTTTATTCAAAGGATTACTGGACCAAATGATTCAGCCTTACACTACTGGCCTCCTAAGCCACCGGACCTGACTGTATTTGATTATTTCTTGTGGGGGTTTATAAAAGACTCTGTTTATGTGCCTCCGCTACCAACAGCTATGAATGAAATGAGACATCGCGTAACAACAGCTGTGGAAGCTGTAACTCAAGACATGCTCGCTGCAGTGTGGGAACAATTCGAAAGCTGCATTGACATAAGCGGTACATCTCAAGGCGGGCATATTGAACATCCATAAAAAGGTATGAAAAAAAGCTCTTTGAATTCCCCGTTTATCAAAAAGCAAAATTCATTCTTTATGTTTATTAGTTTCAGAAACATAAACGTGCCAAATCGGATGATTCTTTTTGATACACCCTGCACTCGAAAGTGTTGGGATGCTTCCGGTATCTCTGTCGATAATAGGCAAAGATCGTCGAGATCGTCGAAATGAATGTTGTTGTTGTGGTGCTCTGTCCAGAGACTGGTTTGATGTGGCTCTCCATGCTACTCTATCCTGTGCAAGCTTCTTCATCTCCCAGTACCTACTGCAACCTACAGCCTTCTGAATCTGTTTAGTGTACTCATCTCTTGGTCTCCCTCTTCGATTTTTACCTTCAAAACTGCCCTCCAATACTAAATTGGTGATCCCTTGATGCCTCAGAATATGCCCTCCAGCCGATCCCTTCTTCTAGTCAAGTTGTGGCACAAATTTCTCTTCTCTCGAATTCTATTCAATAACTTCTCATCAGTTATGTGATCTACCCATCTAATCTTCAGCATTCTACTGTAACACCACATTTCTCTTCTTGTCTAAACTATTTATCGTCCACGTGTCACTTCCATACATGGCTACACTCCATACAAATACTTTCAGAAACGACTTCCTGACATTTAAATGTATACTCGATGTTAACAAATTTTTCTTCTTCAGAAACGCATTCCTTGCCATTGCCAGTCTACATTTTATATCCTCTCTACTTCGAACATCATAAGTTGTTTTGCTCCCCAAATAGCAAAACTCCTTTACTATTTTAAGTGTCTCATTTCCTAATCTAATTACGGCAGCATCACCCGATTTAATTCGACTACATTCCATTATCCTCGTATTGCTTTTGTTGATGTTCATTTTATATCCTCCTTTCAAGACACTGTCCGTTCCGTTCAACTGCGCTTCCAGGTCCTTTGCTGTCTCTGGCAGAATTACGATGTCATCGGCAAACCTCAAAGTTTTTATTTCTTCTCCATGGATTTTAATTCCTACTCCAATTTTTTTTGTTTCCTTCACTGCTTGCTCAATATACAGATTGAATAACATCAGGGATAGGCTGCAACCCTGTCTCACTCCCTCCCCAACCACTGCTTCCCTTTCATGTCCCTCGACTCTTATAACTGCCATCTAGTTTCTGTACAAATTGTAAATAGCCTTTCGCTCCCTGTATTTTACCCCTGCCACCCTCAGAATTTGAAGGAGAGTATACCAGTCAACAGTGTCAAAAGCTTTCTCTAAAGCTACAAATGCTAGAAACCTAGGTTTGTCTTTCCTTAATCTATTTTCTAAGATAAGTCGTAGTGTCAGTATTGCCTCACGTTTTCCAATATTTCTACGGAATCCAAACTGATCTTCCCCGAGGTCGGCTTCTACCAGTTTTTCCATTCGTCTGCAAAGAATTCGTGTTAGTATTTTGCAGACGTGGCTTATTAAACTGATAGTTCGGTAATTTTCACATCTGCAACAATTGTTTTCTTTGGGATTGGAATTATTATATTCTTCTTGAAGTCTGAGGGTATTTCGCCTGTCTCATACATCTTGCTCACCAGATTGTAGAGTTTTGTCAGGACTGGCTCTCCCAAGGCTGTCAGTAGTTCCAATGGAATGTTGTCTACTCCCGGGGCCTTGTTTCGACTCAGGTCTTTGTGTTCTGTCAAACTCTTCACGCAGTATAATATCTCCTATTTCATCTACATCTACATTCTGTTCCATTTCTATAATATTGTCCTCAAGAACATTGCCCTTGTATAGACCCTCTATATACTCCTTCCACCTGTCTGAATTCCCTTCTTTGCTTGGTACTGGGTTTCCATCTGAGCTCTTGATATTCATGCAAGTCGTTCTCTTTTCTCCAAAGATCTCTTTAATGTTCCTGTAGGGAGTATCTATCTTACCCCTAGTGATATGCGCCTCTACATCCTTGCATTTGTCCTCTAGCCATCCCTGCTTAGCCATTTTGCACTTCCTGCCGATCCCATTTTTGTGACGTTTATATTCCTTTTTGCCTGCTTCATTTACTGCATTTTTGTATTTTCTCCTTTCATCAATTCAATATTTCTTATGTTACCCAGGGACTTCTTTTAGCCCTCGTCTTTTTACCTACTTGATCCTCTGCTACCTTCACTATTTCGTCTCTCAAAGCTACCCATTCTTCTTCTACTGTATTTCTTTCCCCCATTCCTGTCAATCGTTCCCTAATGCTCTCCCTGAAGCTCTCTACAACTTTTATTAATTTTATTTTTATGAATCATTTCGCTCCCTCGCCGTCGACGCGAGAACGTACGATATCCCCTGAGGTGACTGACGTCCACTGCTCAGTTACCGTGCTCGCGGGCGGAAATGGATGGCCAGAGGCAGGCTAGTTATGCATAATGGCGAAGAGAGCGGCCGGCGCGCCTGGGCTTCCACTCGGCTCCCTCTGGCGGTCCCACGGTTGCATTGTGGCCGGGCCGCGGCGTCACTGGTGCGCACCAGCGGCCGGCGGCCAGCTCGCATTCGGCAGGTCTCCCGACACCCCGGCTACCCCTTTCTTCCCCGAGACTTGCGGCCCAGGCTCCCCGCGGCCGAGCTGCATTGTCGCCACCGCTGATCGCACCGCCTACGACGAACGGACGCCCGCTTGCTTCCCCAGCCGTTGCCTCGCGCGGTGTCTTATAGCAAAGAACCTCGATTTCCAGACGAGTGTGTCGATAAACCAGCCTTCTGCTGTTATTCATCCGGCTTCTCAATGGATCGTGTTGCCCATCTGCACCGTCATCTATTTTTCTTCCTCAGTTCAATAGAAGACTATTTCACACTGCACCACATTTTACTGTCTTCAGCAATACGTATATAAGAACAGCCTTCGCTACAAGTCTTCCGCTCTGCAGCGGAGTATGGGCGTTCATTTCGTCTATGTCTCAGAACTTCCGTGGCGGCCTCAGCTAGAAGGAACACCCTCTCAGCGATAGCGCTACGCGATACAGATTAAGCGACGTGTAGCGGCGCAGATGAAAAAAAAAAAAAAAAAAAGCTTTAAGATTTGCCGATTACACCATAGTTTTGTCAGAGACGAAGGGATTTGGAAGAACTCTCGAACTAACAGAATAGTGTCTTGAAAAGAGATTATAAGGTGAACATCAACAAGAGTAAAACAAAAGTAATCGAGTATAATCTAACCATGCTAGGCTATGCTGAGGGAGTTGGACTAGAAAATGAAGAACTAAAAGTAGTAGATGAGTTTCAATATTTCTACAGTAAAATAACTGATGATGGCCGAAGTAGAGAGGATATGAATGCAGACTGGGAATACGAAGAGAAGCGTTTCTGAAAATGAAGGAATTTGTTAATGTTTGATGTAAATTTAAGTGATCTTATTCTTTTTTCTGTTCCTGTTTCCACATCGATGTAAAGGCTGGCCGAATTCCCTGTCTCCGCCCCGTAGCTCCCAGAAACCGAATATCTGTACCTCAACAGTCTGAGTGTGACACCGAGCGTAAGTTGCATGCGAATCGTGTAACTGAGGGAAGACTTCGGTATCAGCCCCGCATTCACCGAGCTGGAGGGGGGAAACAGCCAAAAAGCCACATCCTGGCTGGCCAGTACAGTGATTCTCGCCGTTTATCCGCCAGGCGGGTTCGATCCGAGCCCCGCGCACGTCCCGTCCCCCTCCCCGCCATCCCGCGCCCGTGACTAAAGCAACGCTTTAACAGCCGTCCGCGGTGGACGAGCGGTTCTAGGCGGTACAGTCTGGAACCGCGCGACGATGCCTCGGGCATGGTTTAGTAGTTCTAAGTTCTACGGGACTGATGACCTCAGAAGTTCAATCCCATAGTGCTCAGAGCAATTTGAACCAACGCTTTAACATCCACAGATATAGGCGCCGGTTAATATCAATTTAAGCGTTAGAAAGCCTTTTCTGCACGTATTTGGAGTGTAGCCTTTTACGGAAGTGAAATGTGAATGGGGAGAGAAAGTAACAAATGTGAAGGTAATTCCAAGTGTGAGTGCAGATGGAGACCATAGATTACTGGTGGGACAACGGAAAATGAATCAGTGTGTGAAAAATAGAAAACAGAAGAAAATGATGAGGATGCGGGATTGGAAACTGAAGGAGAGTGAATGTGCTGAGAATTACAGAGAATTAATCACACAAAAATTTCCAAAAGAAGTTTTCTGTGATGTAGAAAAAGAATGGAGTTTATTCAAAGACACTTTAGTCGAAGCAGCACAAAAAGTATGTGGCAGAACATCTGGAAAGGAAAAAATAAGACAGACAAGTTGGTGGAATGATACCACAATCCAAGCAGTTAAAAGAGAAAATGGAGCACGAAGAAAGCGGTGGAAAACTAAAAATGACGAAGACCATAAAAGATATATAGAGGAAAAGAAGAAGTGCAAAGAAATAGTGGAAACAGCAAAGAAAAAGGCATGGGAAGAGTTTACAAAAAAACTTGAAGAAGATGTGAAGAGCAATAAGAAAATATTCTATAAAACGATGAAAAATAAAAGGAAGGCTTCTGAAGTACCAGTAAAGATGGAAACAGAGGACGGTACCATTATTGAAGATCCAGGGAATATAAAAGATCTCTGGAAAGAACATTTTAAGAAGTTGTTAAACGCTGAGGAGCAGGTACATGAGGAAACAACAAATAATGGAGAAATTGAGAGAAGTTGGGAAGCAGAATTACGAAAAATTACACGGGAAGAAACGGAAAAAACAGTGAAGAAGATGAGTGGGGGGAAAGCCCCAGGAACTGATGAAGTATCAGTGGACATGATAAGAGCAGCAGGTCCAGTGGGAATGCAGTGGCTGTATAGAGTACTATCAAGCGTGTGGAGAAATAGTACAATACCTGACGACTGGAGAACAGGAGACATTGTTCCCATATTCAAGAAAGGCAATAAAAGACTTTGTAAAAACTACAGAGGAATAATCCTTATGAGTCATACAGCGAAGATTTTTGAAAGAATTTCACTAAATCGAATAAGTGAAAAGATAGAAAAGGAGCTGAGTGAAGAACAGCATGGGTTTAGGAAAGGAAGAAGCACGATCGACCTGATATTTTCTATCTGCCAACTGATGGAAAAAAGTTGGGAGTATAACAAAAGGGTGATAATGGTTTTTATAAACATAGAAAAGGCATATGACTCAGTTGACAGGGAAAGACTCTGGCAAGAAATGAAGAAGATAGATATAGAAAATGGATACATTAATGTTATAAAGACAATGTACAGAGGACACAATTGCAAAATTAGAACACCATTGAGAAACTCTGAATACTTTGAAATGAGACAAGGACTTAAGCAAGGAAGTATTCTATCTCCTGCACTTTTCAATGTTGTGATGGAGGGAATGAATAGGGCAGTTACAGATATAGTAAAAGAAAAAAAACGAAAACATTATTTTTGCAGATGATATGGTAATATGGGGTGATAAAGAGGTAGATGTACAGTTACAGCTTGATGCGTGGAAGGAAATAATGAAAAGTTATGGATTAAAAATGAATAAAGATAAGAGTGAAGTAATGGTATTTGGAAGAGAGAAAGGGATCAACAGAAATATTACCTTGAATGGAGACCCCCTCAAAGTGGTAGAAAGTTTCACTTATTTTGTAACACCCCACCCATCACTTATCTGGTTTTGGTGTGTGTTCACACAGGTAATTGACCAACAGATCGACAGACAGTGCAAAACTGCCACAATATCGGATAACGCAGAGAAAGTAATAAGGCCCTGTGACTCCTGATTGAACTGCGGTGGCAGTGTTGACATTAATTGATTCAGAATTGATCCCTTTTAATTAAAAAGGGGTGCACATTGATGTTATATTCAGCTATTGAACACCAGATGCAAATGTTGAACATAAAATTCATTAAGAAAGTGAGTTGGGATTTAAACTACTTGATTGAAAACAGATGCAGTCGATTAGCACAGATTTATTTTAACTCACGACCTTCAATCATCAGATTACATGACTCTCCTAAAAGGCAATGGTGATAAATTGCGTTTGCGTGGAGTAAATCGCGATAAATCAAAAGTAATTCCTATCGACTGACCCAGGCGTAATGCGAAGTGTGAGAAGAATTCTACAATACACGGACCCTGAAACCCTCGTGGAAACTTTGCCGACGTGATCCAACAAATTTATCAGTGGCCGGAGCAGGCGCAATATCACCGAATTCAGCGTGGCGGACCGGCGTCGTTGTGTGGACGTCGGTCGACCTCGTGGTGCTGCAAGGTTGTGCTCGTCTATTCACTCCTAGCTATCTTGCTCAGTACATGCTGAACCAAAACTTCCTATCTCCAAGCTCAATTGTTCCCTTTGCTAAGTCCTAAACTGCAGAGATGCTCACACTTTCTCAGACAAGCTGAGTCAAGAACGCCACGTCCGCACTCTAGGCAAGCTGGGAACGGAAGTCCTCTATTGAGACTTCTCACAGTCCACTCTTTGCCTCGGTTTCCCCTCCAGCAAAATCCCTTACGCCAATTGCAGCGCAAGTCGCGTTAATTATGCGTCGCTTCCCAGCGCCGACCAATGCCTGCTCTGGGAAGTGAACAAATTCCCACAAAATTTCCCTTCCTCTCAACTACCGCTATTTAGTCCCTCCCAGGCCACCCATCAAGGTTAGCGTCTGCACAAACACCAATTTTTCCGGAATTCTGACTCCCAGGAGAGTACTTCAAATTCCTCGGTCCTCCATTCCCATCGGAGGCCAGCGTATTTCATTCTGTCGCTCTTCACCTGATTTACTTCAGACTCTGCGGACCGTGAATTCAGCGTGAAGTTGCTATAGTCACGAACACACATATTTTCACCTCTGTTGACCGCTCCACCGTAGCTTTGCGCGGCTTTCTTGCATGTTTCACAGAAAACAGGACGAAGGACGTTTATCAGCAGGTGTACAAGTTCTCCATCTGTTTCCCAGCACACCAGCATGGGGTCAGGGTCAACCACCCGCTCACTGTCACTCATCTTAAGGCGGCTGGAAGCCGCGCCGTGTTACCACTTTCTCAGAGCTTGAGCCGCCCTAAGCTGCCTATTGTCGCTTCCCTTCGCCGTTCCCCAGCCGGCCACGGTCAACTCTAAATACTTCCCTGGGGTAAACTAGCGTCCAGTAAATCGACTCGTTTCCACAAAGTTTTCATGTCGTGTTAATTACTTTAAAACCATCACCTGACATTAATTATTCCAATACGTCCATACTATACCCTCTACAAGATGCATTGTGCCTTGTCAGTCATTTTGTTCAGCCCTACTGTTCGCTCAAGGTGATTTAGGTGATCTTTAATGACTTCATGTAAGGGGCATAGTTCTTGCCATCTTACAATTTAGGGAGTGAAATATCTAGGGATGGAAGAATAACTAACGAAATTAATAGGAGGTTACAGAAGGGAGGCAATTTCTACCAAACGATGAAACACCTGATTTGGAATAATGAAGTTTCAGAAAGAGCAAAACTCCTTTTGTATAAGAATTATTACATCCCTGGAATAAATGATGACTAACTGACAACCTCAGCTGCTGACAGGTGTTGTTGATATACCTCGATGTGGACGGCTGAAAATGTGTGTATATCAACAACACCTGTCGGCAGCTGAGGTTGTCAGTTAGTCATCATTTATTACAGGGAAACAGCTGCACGGTCATCAACAGTAACTGTTCTTTCGAGAACAAGTTATTGTCTCCGTATATATATTACATCCCTATTGTCACCTATGGAGAAGAAACATGGACAATGACAGAAAGGGACTGGAGCAGACTGCAAGCAGGGGAAGTGAAATTCCTCAGAGCAGTTAAGGGAAAAACAAGAATGGACAGAGTAAGGAATGTAGAGATTAGAAAGGACCTTAAACAAGAAAGTATTAGAGAAGAAATTGAAAGAAAGAGATTAAGATGGTATGGGCATGTTAAGAGGATGCATGGGCTGAGACTCCCCAAAATTATGGAAGAACTAAAGATGGATGGGAAAAGACCTAGAGGGCACCCAAGAACACGGTGGAAAGTGGGAGTGAGAATATCTGGAGAGGTGTGACCTGGCAGCAAGTGGAGGAAGAAAAGTGGTGGGAGGACCGAGCCAAATGGAGAGGACTCATCAGCACCCAGACCCGGCATTAGCTGGAGCGGGATTCGGATATAGATAGAAATGTGAACTGTAAATAGTTTTGACAAGAAAGGAATAGAAGCTTTTGAAATGTGGTGCTACGGAAGAATGCTGAAAAGTAAATGGGCATATCTAATAACAAATTTTTTATAGGAGACACTGAATCGAATTGAAGAAAAATGTAATTTATGATACAGCTTGACTAAAAAAACGGATCGAGTGTTAGGACCTGTCCTGAGACATCAAGGAAACGTCAAGTTGGTTAATGGGCGGAAGTGTCGGGGGGGGGGGGGGGGGGGGCGTATTGTGAAGGGGTTCGAGAACTCGAAAACAGTAGGCAGGTTCAAATGAATGTAAGTTGCGACAGTTCCGCAGGGATGAGACATCTGCAGCATAGCCTGGCATGGAGAGCCTGCATGATGCCGGTTGTCGGGCTGAAGTAATACCAGTACGTTATCCGACTCTTGTTGCAACGCACTCTATCGGAATTTCAGTGGTAAACCTCTCCGTGATGCACAACGCCTCTCTTGTGTTGTCTGCCAATGAAGGTTGCTGTGCATTTCTATAACACTCTCGTGCTGTCTGGACGAATCCATGTCGAAGTGGGCCGTTCTCTGTTGGATCTTCTCTGTCTCTTCTATTAGAGTGATCATCAATCTTCAAGAGTTGGCTGAATATTTCCTAAAGAATCGTCCTATGTCTCTCAGTCTGGCATCTGCTTTTCCTACCATTTGTTGTGTGTGGTCATTCCACTTAATGTCGTTCGGGATGGTTTCTCCTAGATATTTTACGGCAGATACCGTATCCAGCAGTTTGTCGTCAATAGTGTGGTTGTATAGGAGTGGCCTTCTTCTCCGATGTATGTGCAGTATGCTCCATTTATTTACGTTCAACGTCAACAGCCGGTTCCTGAACCATTCATCAATCCTCTGCAGGTCCTTTGGCACAAGGCTCGTCTTCTGGCGTTGCTACCGTCTTACAGACAACCGCACCATACAGGAAGGGCGTTATGGAGCTTCAAACATTTTCTGCTACATCATTTATGTGTTGCGTACTGTAAACAGTGACGGTGGTATCACCCTTTCTTGGGAAACTCCTGAAATTACCTTTACGTCCGTCAATCTTGTTCCGTTGAGAGTCACGAGTTCCTCCAGGAGGTCTTGACGCTAGTGATATTGTTGCTCGCGTTGGTCAAATCCGATGGCCGTCAAGCGAATGGGAATTCGATGGTTTCTGGAAGGCCATGCCAAACACCATGCAGGATCTCAACGGCCCCGAATGACTAGGTCATAGAGGACAGGTATAACGTTCGCTTGACCGTGAAAGGATTGTACGTCGTTTGAGTCAGGAAATGGTCTTTTTTACAGCAAGACAAGTACCCACACGGACAGTGCGACTACGTATGTGAAATTTAGAATAGCTGCACTGGAAGAATCATAGGCTTGAGGTGTGTTCATTAGTCGTACATGGGCAGCTCAGTCAATAGAACCACTGCACTTCAAAGCCAAGGATCACGGTTCGATTCCTGGTCTGAAACGACATAGTTCATTGCCAAATCAGTGTGCTGAGTCCTTAGCTATTGTGTACGTCAGAGATGATCTCTATTATCCATGGGAAAGTGTCCTTTGTCCAGCCTG
This sequence comes from Schistocerca nitens, assembly GCF_023898315.1. NCBI lineage: Eukaryota > Metazoa > Arthropoda > Insecta > Orthoptera > Acrididae > Schistocerca > Schistocerca nitens. The sequence goes on along the minus strand of NC_064619.1, from coordinate 527,100,391 downwards.
GAAATGATTGGTCGGTCATCCCGCAATCCGTCTAAACGAGTTGTAGTCTGAGCCTGCTATGTTATTTTCAAGAGCGAGTGATCTTCACAGGATGGCTAATGTTTTCCGACAGCTGTTGGAAATAATTTTTGAGAAGTGCAGTGGACAGGTTACTGAAGACGGCTGCCACTAAGACCTGAAGGATATAAATATATCGTGGAGAGGCTTTGGGATCGCTGTCGGCTTATAGCCATCCATGGTGCAACAAACAGGTCGTGTACCCTCTGGAGCAGCGCTCCTGGTTTGAGGAGTTTAACATTCTGAAGTAGGTAGCTAGTCATCGCTCCTGAGCAACAAAGTCACTTTTCAAAGATGGAAAGACTATAAAAATCGGAGGTGAGTTCCAGGATGCGAGAGAGAAATTTCGTTTAGTCCTTTTCCAGTGTTTTGGGAGATTGTTGCAGTTTAGTTAGCGCTCTCATTCTAGATAGGCAGAAATCGCATAGGAGAGCACGGAGCCATTGGAAAGCTGTATGTCTTGTTTGAAGAGCGAGGCGAACTTGGCACAGTCTAACTGAAAGGTTGTTTTGTCTCTTGCAACCTACCAGCTTTGAACTAAATTCCTGGTTTGTTTCTGGTGGAGATTATTGATGGGAGTTGCTAGGATTCAGCTGGAGATGATGTGTGAGCAGCTAGCGGCATACATTTTCCAGTCGAGTGGCGGAGCACGGAATCTCTCTGAATGCGTTTAAATCACGCCAGGGAATTTAATGCTGGCACGGGAATAGTAACAATTTTAATCCTCTTTCGCAGCTGAAAGTGAGCCTGTCATCTATAGTATGGACTGATTTCCAAATTTCAAAATTAACCTTGTCCCTCAACCAGTCCAATTGAACGGGTGTAACGCAAATAAAAGAGACTTTAGAGCTTGTATAGAGATTTAGGACAATGCGGACTCAGTAATTCGTACGAGAAGTGCCCTCCGTCACATATCGTCAGTTACATTGAGGAGTATTGATGTAGATGAACAGCTGATAAATCACAGGCTCGGTAGTCCTCGATACTACCGTTGTCGAATTCCGACACGTACTGATAAAGGCTTCTTCCTAATACAAGAGAAATAACACTATCTTCTTACAAAAAAACAACAATCACTGCTAATAATTTGCGTATCCAAACATGTAGTACGCATCATCCCGATTTGACGTTTGTTCCATGCCACGTTCATGATGTTGCATTTTTAATGGCCAGAAGTACAGATGCGACTTTAGGAAAAAGTATGGTAAGTACTCGACAAAGAAATGACTTGCGCTAAGAAAAGACGTCCGTAACTAGTGTAAGATGTCCCATATTCTTCCGCTCTTATTTTAAATAGGTTTCTAGAGGTGACCAAGATTCTCGACAATGTTTTTCTCAGCAGAATTTAATGATACGGGATAGGATCGTGAAGATTCAGTAATAAGCACGAGTCAAGCTGCATGTGAAGTGCACACTTCGAAGAATACAGTTACCTTGCAGTTGTAAGTAATGGGGAAAATTATTTCGAACTCAAGAGTTGAGTTTTGTGGATTACCCAGCGCAGTGCTACTGTGCCTAGCTTCTATAATTTTAGTATTCACAGGTAAGACCTCTTTCAACTACGAATATTCTCTCAGTTTTGGTAGTAGCTTTGTCTGGAGTCAATAGAATCCATGCAGCACACCCATCGCAGCAACTCTGTTCTGTCAACCTGTGGCACAAGCTGTACAAGATCAACTAATGGGACCTCACTTACTGCCATCTGTTTGGAAGGTGCACGTTACTGTGCGTACATTTGGATTGTGCTGCCATAGCTATTGGAGACTGTAGTTGCATACTGGGCCAACAGAGGACTGGGTCGGCGTTATTGGAACGCAATAACCCGTACATGTATCACGTTTGATGTCAATCCGTTTCTGGACAACTTCCCATGACGGTTAGTTTGGTGTGGATTTTTCTTACTATCACCCTAACATCGTCCACTGTGTTTTGGACTATGATTACACATTAACAAACGATATTTTTGACCTAGAACAACGTACCCATAACACATGCACAACCTATGTGACAACGAGCGATTTTATGTAAAATAGTAACAACTCTTTTGTCCTGCATTTTGTGCTTTATGATACAAGGAATCACGTCCCGGTGCTTGTTACAAATGTTTCAAAAATTATCAGCTCTAGCAATTTTCACAAGATATATTTATTCACTTTATACCTAGTTGAATTTGAACAGTTTCCACTACGTCACACTACAATCACTTTTTGAGCGTTTTCAAATCAGAACAGTTCTCTTGAAATGCTGAGTCACATGAACTCAGTGGTCAAAAGTCACGGGGCGGTTAGTCCCATTTGAATATGTGCCGTGTATGGTGTCCGAATGTTGCAGCTAGATGTTGCGTTTGGTGCGTGTATGGGCACAGCATCCAAGCAGACTGTTGTAGTGAGGCTGACAGCGCGTCTCCATTTAATAGACATTGAGCGTGGGATTGTGAACGGTGTCAGATGCATGGATCATAACATATAAGAGAATAAGCAAGAATTCACGTTTCCAAAGTCAAAAGCGTGTAATGTCGATCTTCCGTATCTCAGAGATGTTATTTCCATTTGATGACCACAAGTGTCTGTAGAACGGACGAAGTTCGCTCCTGCAGGGCCGTACAGGATGATGGACGACCGACTGTGAGTTAGACCGCCGCCTATTTGAATGTGGGTCATCAGAAACCTATTTCAATCAGGACTATACGGAGACCGCATAGTCTTCAGCAGCCGACGATCGGCTCGTGTCCCAGTGCCTTCTCATGACTTTAGTAATTTCACTCCCCTGTTGATATTGACCTCACGTCCGTTGCGTGAGAATTCCGTCGCACAAACCACCACGATCAATTTAACAACAAGGCATCGAGCACATCGCTGGTCTTAAACCGTTTTGCGGTCATAGCAGAGTAATCTGAGAACAACGGGACCAAACAGTGGTAGCCGAAAGCCCATATAACGAAGCGAGTTCCCCTGCCACGTGCTCTGTAGAGTGGAAAGGAACAGAAACCCGAGGAGAAGCCCAATTCCCTTGGCTCCAACCCAAGCGAGGACTCCGCGCGGGGCTCAACAAACAAAAAAGGATGTGGGTTTATGAAATCATCCACCGAATATCTTAATGCAATTTACGGACTGTGGAAGCAGTGAAATGAAGCAGCAATATGCGGCGTCGATTGTTTTGTACACGTTGGGTCATGAGAACCGAGGTCCGCAGCGGGCGCGTTGAAAGGAGGCGCTAAATGAGCTGTGAGGGGCCGTGGCGCGTTATAATCCCCCTCCCTCCCACCCGGGGCGCTGCAGTCGTCTGGAGGGGGAGAGGTGGAGAGGGTGGCTCACCGCGGAATCCCCTAATTGGCGGGCTTTTGCAAAACGTCTCCGCCACGCAACGTAGCAACTGCTCTCCCTCCAGAGGCGTCCATTATTACCGATAGCTATTCGCTTATCATCCCAGCAGCACACATTAATCCATAATAATAATAACAATAATAATAACAATAATCTCGAGAGAAATCGTAATCGTTTGAGAACGAAGTCTTTCGCGATAACACTGATGTATAAAACATTCTCGAACTTCTTGCCGCGTCAATTCATAGTAAAGCCTCGAGCTTTCCAGGAGTACCTCCATCGACTTACACTAATACACAGATCAAAAACTATTGCTAACGAGGACCACATGGATTCCGAAATTTATCATCTAAATTATATGTGAAAAAGGATACGTGTCACGTGGTATGAAGTTAGTGTTAGCCATGAAAAGGGAAAGTGAAAACGATGAACGTTCACGTAATGAGCCACCGATTGCATTCCTTCTTTCTGAGGTGCTACCTCCAGCAAAATAGGCAGAGTCCTGGGAAGACGAGATATAAGATCTATCCTAAGAAGATAAAAGAGATGCTACGCTCTGTTAAGGACAGTCTCGGCCTCCAAATACCTAATATTTATAGCTTTCCTTGTGAGAGTGGAAGCAACTACATCGGTCAGTCCATCCGTACCGTATATGACTGCTGTGCACAACATCAATGATATATTAAAAATCGACAACTGCAGAAATCTGCAGTTGCTGAGCACAGTCTCTCAAACAAACACAAAATATTGTTTGACGAAACAATAGTTTCGTCCCACGCTCCCACATACTGGAATTGTGTAACTAAAAAGACTGAATAGGTCAGGCGTGCACTACACGCAGGAAGCGGCTACAAGGGTAGCGGAGTACGTGTGGAGTGCACATGTGGATGTTTTAGGTTAAAGAATTCCCTTCCTAGGCCCGGCAAGACGCCTCCTGAGACGCGGCAAGTTAGGAATAGGCAAAATGTAACAGGGAATAACAATATTAATCTGCTAATAGTAAACTGCAGGAGCGTCTATAGAAAGGTCCCAGAACTGCTCTCATTAATAAACGGTCTCAACGCCCATATAGTACTAGGGACATAAAGTTGGCTGAAACCAGACGTAAACAGTAATGAAATCCTAAACTCAGATTGGAATGTATACCGCAGAGACAGGCTGGACAGTGAAGGGGGAGGCGTGTTTATAGCGATAAGAAGTGCCATAGTGTCGAAGGAAATTGACGGAGATCCGAATTGTGAAATAATTTGGGTGAAGGTCGCGGTTAAAGCAGGCTCAGACGTGGTAATTGGATGTCTCTATAGGCCCCCTGGTTCAGCAGCTGTTGTGGCTGAGCACCTGAAGGATAATTTAGAAAATATTTCGAGTAGATTTCCTCACCATGTTATAGTTCTGGGTGGAGATTTTAATTTGCCCGGATATAGATTGGGAGACGCAAACGTTCATAACGGGTGACAGGGACAAAGAATCCAGTGAAATTTTTTTAAGTGCTTTATTTGAAAACTACCTTGAGCAGTTAAACAGAGAACCGACTCGTGGCGAGAACATATTAGACCTTCTGGTAACAAACAGACCCGAACTATTTGAAACAGTTAACGCAGAACAGGGAATCAGTGATCATAAAGCGATTACAGCATCGATGATTTCAGCCGTAAACAGAAATATTAAAAAAGGTAGGAAGATTTTTCTGTTTAGCAAAAGTGACAAAAAGCAGATTTCAGAGTACCTGATGGCTCAAGACAAAAGTTTTGTCTCGAGTACAGATAGTGTTGAGGATCAGTGGACAAAGTTCAAAACCATCGTACAATATACGTTAGATGAGTATGTGCCAAGCAAGATCGTAAGAGATGGAAAAGAGCCACCGTGGTACAACAACCGAGTTAGAAAACTGCTGCGGAAGCAAAGGAAACTTCACAGCAAACATAAACATAGCCAAAGCCTTGCAGACAAACAAAAATTACGCGAAGCGAAATGTAGTGTGAGGAGGGCTATGCGAGAGGCGTTCAATGAATTCGAAAGTAAAGTTCTATGTACTGACTTGGCAGAAAATCCTAAGAAATTTTGGTCTTATGTCAAAGCGGTAGGTGGATCAAAACAAAATGTCCAGACACTCTGTGACCAAAATGGTACTGAAACAGAGGATGACAGACTAAAGGCCGAAATACTAAATGTCTTTTTTCAAATCTGTTTCACAGAGAAAGACTGCACTGTAGTTCCTTCTCTAGATTGTCGCACAGATGACAAAATGGTAGATATCGAAATAGACGACAGAGGGATAGAGAAACCTAAAGCCAAACTGATCGTCACCTAGCGCATTCTCAATTTTCTTGTCCATTCTTCTGTATATTATTCTTGTAAGCAGCTTCGATGCATGAGCTGTTAAGCTGATTGTGCGATAATTCTCGCACTTGTCAGCTCTTGCCGTCTTTGGAATTGTGTGGATGATGCTTTTCCGAAAGTCAGATGGTATGTCGCCAGACTCATATATTTTACACACCAACGTGAATAGTCGTTTTGTTGCCACTTCAGCCAATGATTTTAGAAATTCTGATGGAATGTTATCTATCCCTTCTGCCTTATTTGACCGTAAGTCCTCCAAAGCTCTTTTAAATTCCGATTCTAATACTGGATCCCCTATCTCATCTAAATCGACTCCTGTTTCTTCTTCTATCACATCAGACAAATCTTCACCCTCATAGAGGCTTTCAATGTATTCTTTCCACCTATCTGCTCTCTCCTCTGCATTTAACAGTGGAATTACCGTTGCACTCTTAATGTTACCACCGTTGCTTTTAATGTCACCAAAGGTTGTTTTGACTTTCCTGTATGCTGAGTCTGTCCTTCCGACAATCGTATCTTTTTCGATGTCTTCACATTTTTCCTGCAGCCATTTCGTCTTAGCTTCCCTGCACTTCCTATTTATTTCATTCCTCAGCGGATTGTATTTCTGTATTCCTTATTTTCCCGGAACATGTTTGTACTTTCTCCTTTCATCAATCAACTGAAGTATTTCTTCTGTTACCCATGGTTTCTTCGCAGCTACCTTCTATGTACCCATGTTTTCCTTCCCAACTTTTGTGATGGCCCTTTTTAGAGATGTCCATTCCTCTTCAACTGTACTGCCTACTGCGCTATTCCTTATTGCTGTATCTATAGCGTTAGAGAACTTCAAACGTATCTCGTCATTCCTTAGTACTTCCGTATCCCACTTCTTTCCGTATTGATTCTTCCTGACTAATGTCTTGAACTTCAGCCTACTCTTCATCACTACTATATTGTGATCTGAGTCTATATCTGCTCCTGGGTACGCCTTACAGTCCAGTATCTGATTTCGGAATCTCTGTCTGACCATGATGTAATCTAATTGAAATCTTCCCGTATCTCCCGGCCTTTTCCAAGTATACCTCCTCCTCTTGTGATTCTTGAACAGGGTATTCGCTATTAGTAGCTGAAACTTGTTGCAGAACTCAATTAGTCTTTCTCCTCTTTCATTCCTTGTCCCAAGCCCATATTCTCCTGTAACCTTTTCTTCTACTCCTTCCCCTACAACTGCATTCCAGTCGCCCATGACTATTAGATTTTCGTCCCCCTTTACATACTGCATTTCCCTTTCAATATCCTCATACACTTTCTCTATCTGTTCATCTTCAGCTTGCGACGTCGGCATGTATACCTGAACTGTCGTTGTCGCTGTTGGTCTGCTGTCGATTCTGATTAGAACAACCCAGTCACTGAACTGTTCACAGTAACACACCCTCTGCCCTACCTTCCTATTCATAACGAATCCTACATCTGTTATACCATTTTCTGCTGCTGTTGTTATTACCCGATACTCATCTGACCAGATATTCTTGTCTTCCTTCCACTTCACTTCACTGACCCCTACTGTATCTAGATTGAGCCTTTGCATTTCCCTTTTCAGATTTTCTAGTTTCCCTACCACGTTCAAGCTTCTGACATTCCATGCCCCGACTCGTAGAACGTTATCGTTTCGTTGATTATTCAATCTTTTTCTCATGGTAACCTCCCCCTTGGCAGTCCCCTCCCGGAGATCCGAATGGGGGACTATTCCGGAATCTTTTGCCAAAGGAGAGATCATCATGACACTTCATCAATTACAGGCCACAGGTCCTGTGGATACACGTTACATGTCTTTAATGCAGTGGTTTCCATTGCCTTCTGCATCCTCATGTCGTTGATCATTGCTGATTCTTCCGCCTTTAGGGGCAATTTCCCACCCCTAGGACAAGAGAGTGCCCTGAACCTCTATCCGCTCCTCCGCCCTCTTTGACAAGGCCGTTGGCAGAATGAGGCTGACTTCTTATGCCGGAAGTCTTCTACTTCAGTAAATTTTTGTTTTGGAACGTGCCGACGCTTTTGCTGCCAGTAGATAAATGTCATGAAATTATTTTGATGTAGCAAGTCTTCGACGACTTGCGTGGCAGTATAATTTTAATTTATATTGTGTTTATACTGGTTGCTGGTGAGGAGGAAATTTAGTTATTAGTATTTTATTAATGATCTCATTCATAAGCAGCCATATCACAGTCATCACAGTCGCTCAAGAAAGTTATAATTAAGCTTTACTTGTTTGATCAGAATCGGACGATGACTCTCTTTGTCCGCAGTCTTGATGATTCGAAGCGATCTGCAATCCTGTGTAAATAAAATGTCTTGGTTTTCTTGCGTTGCGTAGTCAGTCGGGAAACTTCAGATCAAGCGGAAACTTTTATTTGATAAAGTTTAATTATCCGATGAAACAGTGGAGCTCTTGGATCTAATAATTGCTGGTTAGTTTCCAATTCATTGGACGTACCCTTCTGATTACCAACGAAACGACACCTCCGTGCAAATTTTCAATTAGAGAATACATATATAATGAAATTCGTTACAGACCTTTGATGTAAATGCTCAGTATATATTGTCTTGATTAGCATACAATATATTTCCAATCTCTTTCTTCTAGTAATCTCGATAGCAAAATTACAATTATTCAATGCAGCTATTCGGCACGGAGAAAATCCTAGAAGTCCTCTCAACACACACCAGAGAGAATATTACAAAGAGTAATTATGCGCTCATGGATTAGTAATAGTATTGTACTACTTTGCGCATCGATTCTGCGAGTATAGAGATGGTCAAGTAGGAAACGTAATTCACTCATAGAATTGTGCAGGGATAATTAGTAGAATATAAAGAGATATTACTGCAGTTTAAGACACAAAGTGATTAAAAAGTTTAGCTGCCAAAGGGAAATGACTTATATCTGTGGGGCAAGTTGAATTTTTGTGGCGTACTGGGATTCGAGCACGGGTCTTCTTTTATTACGCAGATGCGCTGACCAGTACGCCACCTGGGCACAGTTGTCACAATAACTGCACGGACTACCCTAGCACGTCTCCCCTAAGACCCAAATTCTCAAACCATGCCACACACAACTGATGTAGTGTCCCTGCTCATTAGCGTCATTACTCGCAGTATTTGGCCGATGCCTGTAAGAGTTCGAGCTTGGGGTGCATCTCCACTGGAGATATCATGGGCGTCTGTTCTTTCGGACATGTAATTAGAGATTCTAACGCTGAGCTGATCTCGTTCCAGAGGTTTCCATTAGAAAAAATCGAAGGTGGTCATCGGGATTGGAACTCCAGACGTCCACATTATTAACAAAAAATTCTCACCACTGGGCACTAGGGGAATCTCCTTTAGTAGCTGTGACATTAACTTGTGGTAATATTAGAAGAGAGTAGTCAAGCCGTACGTCACGTCACAAGCTTTGAGGAGAGACACATTGACGGACGAGAAGACCAAAAATATAATAAAATCAGTTAGCGTGGAATCACGGCTGAAACAGAAGATGATGAATCGACAGACACAGCCGAAGTGGATATCGGCATCGTCGGGATACTGCCAGCCGAGCGTAGTCGGTCGGTTGGTCAGTTGATTTGTGGGGAGGTGGCCAAACAGCGAGGTCATCGGTCTCATCGGATTAGGCAAGGCCGGGGAAGGAAGTCGGCCGTGCCCTTCCAAAGGAACCATTCCGGAATTTGCCTGAAGCGATTTAGGGAAATCATGGAAACCTAAATCAGGACGGCCGGACGCGGGTTTGAACCGTCGTCCTCCCGAATGCAAGTCCAGTGTGCTAACCACTGCGCCCCCTTGCTGAGTCCAAGCGGGTTAAGGGCAAGATGAGGTATACTTTACGACCTGTTTCTGTTCTAATTCTAAGCAAGAGCAAGATGAGGTACACCCTACGACCTGTTTCTGTTCTAGTTCTAGGTGGACAGATCATCCGATGGCGCGTGCAGAGGTTCAAATGGCTCTGAGCACTATGGGACTCAACATCTTAGGTCATAAGTCCCCTAGAACTTAGAACTACTTAAACCTAACTAACCTAAGGACATCACACACACCCATGCCCGAGGCAGGATTCGAACCTGCGACCGTAGCGGTCCTGCGGTTCCAGACTGCAGCGCCTTTAACCGCACGGCCACTTCGGCCGGCTATTGTATTACAACGATGATTTCTAAGTAGGTGAGCGCCAACAGCATCTTCGCATTCCGGACTGCAGCGCCAGAACCGCTAGCGCGTGCAGACTAAGCTTTGGTTTACTGACGTTGTGTCTTGTTATACAGGAGTTATTTAAATATATACAAATAGAGCGAGAAATGTTTCGTTGAACATAGATGCAGATGATAGCGAAATCTGCAGGTTGCGTTGTTGAATTTGACCATGTACCGTACGTGCGCAATGTGCTCAATACGTTGAAACCGTCAGTTGTGGTAAAAACATGTTCTGTGTAGTTGTGAGTGCGTCATGTCGGTGCTGATTGAATCTAAAGGGGGACAATTTGTTGGTGCTCGTGTTGCGGATGCTTCCGTAACCGAGCTAGCTGTAGTGTTTGGTGTTTCAGGAGGCACTGATCGAAGATAAGGGGAAAAGAGAAGAAATTTTCAATAGCTAGGTCACAACGCCGACGAAAGTGTTGTAGTGTGATCGTGACAGACGGTTGTTGAAGACGATTGTGACGAAAAATATGAGGAAGACAGCTGCAAAAGTCACTGCAGAGCTGAATATCGCAGTTGCTTACCTTGTCGGCACCAATACAACACGAAGGGAAATGCAAGGCGAGTTGGAATTCCAAAACTACTTATCACTAATACAGATGCCCGTAACAGGAAAACAAAGTGCCGAAACATAAAACCTTCACTATGCAGCATTGGAAAAAACTCATTTGGTCGGATGAGCCTTGTTTCACACTGTTTCCAATTGTTGGCCGAGTTTATGTTCCAAGAGTGAAACATGGCGGGGGGTTCGGTGATGATTTTGACAGTCACATCGTGGTATTCCATAAGCTCCATGGTTACTCTGCGAGGTCACATTACTACCAAAAATTATGTGACCATTTTGGCTGATGAGGTCTATCCATCGTACAATATTTATTTCCCAATGGTTTTATGAGCACGAGAATGAATTGGTGCATCTCCCTGGCCGCCACAGTCACCAGACCTCAAAATTATGGTGTCCTCAAAGTCTACTTTGGAGAGAAGAGTGCATGGTCGGTATGCACCTCTATTACCTGAACTTGTCACTATTTTGCAGGAAGAATGGTATAAGGATGAAATATGTGTGAATTACTAAGAGACCAAACTGCTAAGGTCATCGGTCCGTAGACTTTCACACTACTTAAACTAACTTACGCTAAGAACAACACACACACACCCATGCTCGAGGGAGGACTCGAACCTACGGCGGGAGGGGCCGCGCAATATTTAAGGATCCTTGAAAACAATACAGGTCCTGTATTTATCCATTCCGAGCCGACTGGGAGCTGTTTTGAATGCCAACTGTGCTCCTATACCTTATTAGGCTTAGTAATGTGTTGAATTTTTGGTGTTTCGGTACGTTTGTCCATACCGTTGTAAACAGGTTGGCATAAGTCGTCACGTATATTTTCTCGTGTGTTTCAGACATATTTGCAATTTCGTTTTCGCGGTTTATATATGGACTCGCCAAAAACAAACACTGCTCGTCACATGTTCCACGTAATGCCCAGTCTTAACGGAAAGCATCGGTCTGTTTCCAGTTACAAACAAAATCAATGTTAAAGTGGAATTTCATGTGCCCCTTGGGAAGAGCGTCCCAAATTAGCGTAGTTTCGTTGTCAATATTAACAAGGATAGTAAAAAGGAAGGGTAACCTGTACTCCAGCAGCGACTAAGCAGCGCTGCTCCATGGCGATTGCAGACAGCACGGGGCAGGGCGGCATGCGAGCCACACTGTAATATCTCGCACCTAAATACCGGACCACGTTCGCAATTTATCACAAGTTCAGCATGAAAAATGACCGAAAAATAATTAAGCGAATCCGAATATTACACGAATGAAATGACTGTAAACGTTGCCTATTTATCACCATTGCAGGTAGCTGAAAAGCTCTCTCCAAATCTCCAAACTACAGCCGCTCCCACAGAACTGCTATAACTCCTCGCCTCAACCATTCAGAACATGCTGCCTCCAGCAAGGCCCAATTAACTTCCCGCTGCTTTTATTGGCTGGGAGCGTGCGGAACTCGCTGCCACCACAGTGCCTAATGGAGACATAAGTCAAATAGTCTTGTAGTCACGCTTCATGTAATTGGAGATTACTGTATAGTTTTTACGAACATTTACTTTATAATATTTTATTTTTGAACGACTTTAGTAAGTTTAAAGCAACCGATTGTGGAATATAAGACTCTTTGGAGGTCTGTATGAGCGTATGTCAGCATATCGTTGAGTTGCTATCGTTATTGGCGTTAGTGTTTCGACTACTGTAACTATTGCGGTTACTGGTACGATAGCTAGTGCTGCTCCTTGTCGAATGTATGGGCTCGTGTGAGCCATTTATGTCCTGTCACGTGAACTTTGTGAAAATATGTTGCAGAAAAGTATTCCATGGTGTTTTCGTGTTCCGAGTGATTGGTAAACTTATACTTTGAAGATAGCGCCTTTACTCGAGAAAGCGCTTAATTACAAACAGGAATTAATTCAATAAAATCCTAAGCTAAAGGACTAAGGCAAACTGTAAAGACAGTTTCATTTCACGAATTTTTTTTCCGAACAATAATTCGCAACGAAAAGTCAAGAGACGTACCAAGCATTCTTGAGAGTTGACTCGCAGCCACACTAAGGAAATAATATCTCTGACGCAGTCATAAACACTTCAAAACAATTATGAAACATTCCCACCCAAGCTATTTAGTGTGAAATGCAAGAACGTTTGCACAATAGACTTTAAATGGAAACTGAGTTACTGCAGAACTGTGACTTTAGCTAAGTAGTTAGAGAAATAAAGAATGCTCTAACAATACCAGCTTCATTAACTTACGTAAATGTGTGCAGTGAACAGAAAGGCATACGACATAGTTTTCTCACTTAGACTATAAACTGACGCCCCATAGGGAAGAAATCATTAGTTCTTTAAGAAACTGAGCCGCTACCTGCTACAATAATTGATCTAAATTGCGTCCCTGGATCCAAGTGAATTCGGGTGGAATAAACAAACATTACGTTCATTCAGCCAACTAGGGAGTGGTTTCATTCTCCACTACATATCGATACTGATTACAGAGTGTCCGCAAAGGTAAATTTCGAGAGTTACGGAAAAACAAAACTGTAGCAAAACTGAAACCGCCGTTGGAGACACTGTTTTCTCGTTTTCATGTACTGAATGTCGTTTTGTCAAAAAGTGTCCGATTTTGTCAATTGATGGCAGTTTAATACACGAAGCAGAATCACCTCAAAATCAACCGTTTCTGAATTAGCAGTAATTATGTTGTTTTCACCAGAAGACAATATACAACATAATGTAATACGTACGGTAAAATAAAATGGAATGAAGGAGGTTAAGTGTACCACCAATAAAGGAAAACACGATATTGCAGTGCTTCTGTTGTTTAGAAGCACGATGGGATGTTTCTTCAGACACGCATGCAAGTCAGAAGAAACAGACACTCCGGCGGCTACAGCCGTAACGAAATGTATTTGCAGTTGCGAATACGGACAAGCGTTTGCTGTATAATAGAATGACGACAGCAAAAACTTGTGCCGGCTCTGGACTCGGATCCACATTTCCTGCTTTACGCGAGCGGTCGCTTTAACCGTGTTGGCTATCCATACACGGCTCGCTGCCAGACCCAAACTTCCATATGTCGTGGTTCACACATCACAATGAGCACTCGTACACATTATGTAATTCCCGCACAGTGGGAAGCCCCCCCCCCCCCCCCCCCCCCCACACACACACACACACATTTTAACTGAAAGTCGCTGCCTGGACGCGTGAGCGACGATATCTGAAGGGTTGGATTTGGTCAAGAGTCGTTTTCGTAGAGCCAAAGCGGTTAAGACGACCAGCCGGGATAAAGCGGGACACTCGGTTTCAAGTTCTGATCCGACACAAATTTTTCATTTCATTATACAGGTGAGGCTTCTCCGTATTCGCAAATGTGAAAACATTTCATGTAAAGAAGGAAAAAATCCTTAACCCCACCTTGTGAACTAATTTATCTTACAATAATATTTTCTTCGATTCTGGGCATGTTGAAACTTCTTGTCTGTCTCAGAACACTTCGTTTCTTCTCGTTAGGCATAGTATCGCATTATTACCTAAGTGACTATGTCTAAAGTTACCTCTGGTTCATACACAGCTTGGTACTATCACGATGAGTCTTCAGAAGTTCGTGAGTGGTATCTCTAATTCTGAACACTATTTATACCAGCATAACACTAACAAGAATTATGTATTGACAATATTCACAGACCCATTCAGATCTTGTTTATTTTTTTTTTTATTTTTTTAGTCATCAGTCTTTCTGACTGGTTTGATTTTGATGCTGCCTGCCACGAATTCCTCTCCTGTGCTAACCTCTTCATCTCTTTGCCAGGAATGCTCTTTTTGCTTTTGATGTCCTCATTGCTCCATCCGTCGTTGGTTATTTTGCTGCCTAGGTAGAATTATTCCTAACTTCATCTATTTCGTGATCATCAGCCCTGATATTAAGTTTCAAGCTGTTCTCGTTTCTGCTACTTCTCATTACTTTCGTCTTTCTTCGATTTACTCTCAATCCATATTCTGTAATCGTTAGACTGTTTATTTTATTCAGCAATTTTCATCATTGCTTCTTCGACGTACAGTTTGAACAGTAGGGGCGAAAAACTACAACCCTGTCTCACACCCTTTTTAATCTAAGCACTTCGTTCTTGGACGTCCATTCTTATTATTCCCTCTCGCATCTTGTACATATTGTATATTAGCCGTCTCACCCTATAGCTTACCCCCATTATTCTCAGAATTTCGAACATCTTGTACTATTTGACACTGTCGAACACTTTTGCCAGATCGACAAATCTTATAAACATGTCTTGCTACCTGTACCTTTACCTTTCCTAAAGCAAACTGATCGTCATCTAACGCCTCCTCAGTTTTATTTTCCAGTCTTCTGTATATTATTCTTGTCAGAAAATTGGATGCATGAGCACTTAAACTGATTGTGCGATACGCCTTGCACTTGTCAGCTTTTGCAATCTTGTTGTTTAAAGTTTGTTGGAAGTTGTTAAATGCTCTCATTACCGAACACTGAATGCGTACCGTATAGCAGAACTCAGTTAATAAAACCAACAAACTGTAGAGACGGATTCTTGACCGGAAATTGAGGAAAACAGCAGAACGGTCCGGTGTTCGTGTAAGGAACAAAAAAATGGTTGAAATGGCTCTAAGCACTATGGGACTAGAAATCGTGAGCGGTGTGGACTGAGTGTGAAAGTGTTGGGGCAGTTTGAAGCTCACTTTTGTACGTTTTTCTTGAATAACTCGAAAACCACGCTCTGTAGAGAACACGTATCCTAGTACAGAATTTAACTACATTAATTTTGCTGTAGGGTTAATAGTGTGCACGTAGCGGACGAGAGAGAATACCAAAATCTCTCGAGTCATTTTTGAAGGCCAGATATAACTTTACGAGTTGCATAAAACGACATCGGTAGGGCTAGATGGGTCACCCTGTGTTCAATTTCTAAGTGAAGTACTTGAATTATTTTGTTAAGCCTTAAACGTAATATTACGTATTAATGAGTACAGTTTGATAACAAATTAAACTGTTAAATTTGGACACTAATTATGTGAAATACCGAAAATCCAATTTTCTGGAGGAGATAGTTAGAAAACCTACAAGTGCGATCAGTAGACTGTTTAGCCATTTACTAATGCAGTTGGGCAGTGCGAATGTGGTAGACGATTGCAGGAAAATGAAGGGTAACACTCAACCACATGTCATATACGAGGGGCATTCCATAAGTAATGCGACACATTTTTTTCCGAAATTAGCTTGCTTTTATTCGGAATCCCAAGACGGCCGGTGTGTTCGAGCCGTTCTAGGCTCTTCAGTCTGGAACCGCACGACCGCTACGGTCGCAGGATCGAATCCTGCCTCGGGCATGGATGTGTGTGATGTCCTCAGGTTAGTTAGGTTTAAGTAGTTCTAAGTCTAGGTGACTGATGACCTCAGATTTTAAGTCCCATTGTGCTCAGAACAATTTGAACCATTTTGAACCAGGATCCCAATACACAATATTCTTCCCCATTCTTTTGTCTGCAAAGCCCTATTTTTCAACATAATCTCCATTCAACTCGACGGTCTTCCCCCACCTTGATCGGAGGTCCGGTACCACTCTATTGGTCGCCGCCGGAGACTACGTCCTACTGCATCAATAACCTCCCATCATCCACGTACTGCTCCCCGTGAAGTGCACCCTTCATTGAGCTAAACAGATGGAAGTAAGAAGGTGCAAAGTCCGGGCTGCAGTATGGATCAGATTTGTGAGCTCCTCTTGGGTGAGCGGACTCGTTTGTGGCTTTGCATTGTCGTAGAGAAGGCGAAGTTTGTTTGCATTTTGGCACGATGAAGTTATTTCTTCAATTTCCTGAGGGTAGCACAAGACACTTCAGAGGGGATCGTTGCAGCGTGAGGGAGGACATCAAACAGGATACCCATTTCAGGTGCTGGAAGACTGTTGCTGTGACACCACTGGCTGAGGGTGCGGCTTAGAACTTTCTCTTTGGTTGAGAGATAATGAGGTCCCCCACTCCATGATGAACTGCAGTTTTGTTTCCGGTTCGAAGTGACGAATCCTTGTTTCATCTTCTGTGACGATGCTCGGTAAAAAATTGTCACCATCACTCTCGATATGTTCAAGCAGTTCCGCACGGATGGTCTTTCGTTGTTCTTGTGGTCTTTTCGGGTACACACCTCTGAGCACACCAACTGGCGCACTAGTGTGTCAGCACTAGAGGTCTGCATTATATCCGATTTTTACCGGCGAGTCCCGCTCGCCCCTCTGGCTCTCGGCAGTATGCGGCCGAGCATCCTCTTCCGCCGGCTGTGGGCAGCCGATCGCCAGCGCTCGGCCGACTGCGCCAAACGCTCGGCCGGTCGCCAGTAACCGGTGGACTCAGTGCCAGCGAGCGGCGCTTCGTCACACTCCTTGAGATCAGAGGCCACCGCTTCACATTAACCACTCACTTATTTCTTTAACAAATGTCTTTCGTTGTTTACTACCAGTTCTATGACCTAAATAATACACTTGTATATGTTACATTTGATGTTTGTAAATATGTTGCAGACTACTGGAGTTCCACCTTTGAGGTTATCATGTATCCCAGTAATTCAAATGGTTCAAATGGCTCTGAGAACTATGGCACTTAACATCTATGGTCATCAGTCCTCTAAAACTTAGAACTACTTAAACCTAACTAACCTAAGGACATCACACAACACCCAGCCATCACGAGGCAGAGAAAATCCCTGACCCCGCCGGGAATCGAACCCGGGAACCCGGGCGTGGGAAGCGAGAACGCTACCGCACGACCACGAGATGCGGGCTATATCCCAGTAATTGTAACGTTAAAAACAGTAATGTCTGTATTTAGTATTTTGTTCCGTTCGGTACACAAACGGGAACACAGTAGTCTAATCATCGACTATGTGTAGCCTATCTCCAAACTCGGCCACGTATACGTTGTACTAATATTGAATGCAGGATCGGGAAGGAAAGACAGAATTAAAAGTAATACTCACGAAATTTTGTTGCACAAACGTTAATTTCTGAACAAACCTGTAAAAACGTTACAAGTGAATCATGACTATACAATTTGTTTTTCGTCATTGGTGCTCCCTGATACAGAGGCGTCATTTGTGTTCCTGGAGCTATTACTACAGCTGGCGGTTTGAACTTCTTTCTGTGAAGTCAATGAAAGTGGAATCATACATTTATAGAGTTTGAGGAATGTTTCCTTCCTTGTGATTACGTGGTATGTTGTGAATACTTACGTAATTGTGATGGATCAATAAGAGATCATCCACCTTGTCTGATATCAGGCACGATCTTTTGCTGGACAGCAGGTGACCGGCCTGGCTAAAATTTCTCTCGCTGGCAGCACTAGTGGCAGGAATACAGAGAACTTTTCTAGCTACTACCGACAGCCTTGGAAATAACCCCGCTTGCGTTTTCCACCACTGCAAAATTTGTCCTTCGGCACAGCTACAGTCGGATTTGGAGAGCGAAAGGTACCTGTCGAGTTCATTGGTAGTAACTGTGTGTCCATCTTCGTCGTTCTCATCCGAACTCCAGTCCATCCTGGACTTTTTCATGAGAAGAACATGGTCACTGTTTGCTTGAATGGACTCTAAACATGAATGAAAACATCCGTAAGATATTCCTGTCACCTTCAAATATGTATACACCATAGTTAGAATTACTGGTTACTAAACGACTATATTTACGGTGACATTTTATATATATCGCACAAATTATATCAAAACGCATTGTGGAATGTTTAAGCTGCGAAACCTTTCCCAAATATCACATTCTAGACGTAATAAATGTTGATCTAACGAAAGATGACAGGTTAGACAAACAAACATTCGTTTACTAATTGGTTCCAGTGAATGAACCTTACCATTTACGGGCAGTTCCAAGTACAATCGTCGAACTTCAGCATACGCGGCTTGCTTTTCGTCTGCTGTGAGTTTCTTCAAATGACGCCGTGATGGCCATAGAACCGTGGCAACATAATGGATAGCCTCAATTTTGCACTTCTCTGTGATGAAGTATGCTGCTCTCCTGAAAAGGAAACCCAATTACATAACTGCACTCTGATAATTCAACAGTTGTATAAAGGATCGTAACCTGTAGAAAGTGTTCTTACCCCGTTGTCACTGTCTATTGGTTCACAATGATGTGACAGACTCTTGTACCACGGCAGTACACGTTCCAGCGTTGTTATCTTTGCAGTTTCCAAATCCAAACTCGCTTCTTTAAAGGGGGTTAGAAAAGCGCCAACGTCTCGTACGCACCCTTCTTGGAAGGTTTCTAAGAGTGTCGATTGCCCCCGGGATTCTAGTAGATCTCGAATATCGTCGATTTGACTTATGATGGAATTCAGCATCAACAGTATACTGTTCCACCGAGTTACAGCTTCTTGCTTCACTGAGTGCCGCAGACGCCCCGAGTGACCCGATCTCTTCAAATAGCCTACTATAGCTCTTGCTGATAGTAGACACGACAGGATTTCAGGGGCTTCGTCTTCTAAAAACGTCTCTTGAAATGTGTGACGAAGCGCAGTCAACAAACAGTGATCAAAGCAAGGCAAACGGTCGTAAGATTCAAGTGCCTTCTTCGTGTTATCTCCTTGGTCGGTGACAAAGTAACATTTCTTAAGATCATTCTTGTTAATTCCTAACTCAAGCATCCGCTCTTCGATTTCGTGCCGTATGTTCTCTCCTGTCTTAGGTACGTCCGGAAACTCGGTTGTTATAAAAAAAAAATGGTTCAAATGGCTCTGAGCACTATGGGACTCAACTGCTGTGGTCATCAGTCCCCTAGAACTTAGAACTACTTAAACCTAACTAACCTAAGGACATCACACACATCCATGCCCGAGGCAGGATTCGAACCTGCGACCGTAGCAGTCGCACGGTTCCGGACTGCGCGCCTAGAACCGCGAGACCACCGCGGCCGGCGGTTGTTATCTAAACAAGCATTTGCAGCTGCCACTCATCATTCACATAATGCGACGTCACAGTAAAAAAATTTCTCTTCTTGTAGTTATCAGACCACAGATCAGCGTCTAAAGCGCACATTTTGTTGTTTAAGGCACATATTAGCTGGGGCACCATTGTCACCCGTATTTTGTCTGCCTTTTCTTTAATATGCCGCGATACAGTGGTAGGGTGCGGAAGAACATCTTCTATACTGACTTTGCCGTAAGTGGCGCCAACATTGATGAGCTCCTGCGAATAATTCTTGAAGCCAATCTTACTACAAGTATTTAACGGTAGCAAATCTATTACACTCATATCGATCAACCTATCAACAACAACTTTCTTTATGCTACTTGGTACTGCAAGTGGCCGGTGGACTTCTGTTCCGCATTTACTTTTGCAGTGCCGAATCATACCAGTTGTGCTTGACTGGTACGAAAGTATGGTATCGCATGTGGTACATTGCACGAAACCAGCAGAAGCCTGCGTGACGGGATCCACTACAAGTGCAAACGATTTCCAAGCTTCACTTTTCGCCTCCTCTTTCGACATGTCTTTCTTCTTCACGACTAATGAGGCGCTCCTAATTCTCTCCATAATACTTCTCTTCGTTTCATGAATGGAACGTTTACGACCTATACTTGATCTATCCATAACGCTGTCTGCACTGCTCAAAGCCAGGTCGTCAACTGCGTTTACAGACGGTTTCTAATGCGATTCGGCACTGTAGAGCGCGCAACCGTTGTACTGTCACCGGCCAAGATTGTGAGTACGCTCGAGCGCCCGGCAGTGCTCGACAGTCCAACCGACAACCGAGAGGTGGAGGACAACCGGCCACCTGGCGCATTAGACGGCCACAGCGGTATCGCAGCGTGGGCCTTTCCCAGCAGTCGAGCAGCGGCACGAAACGGTAAATGCTCGAGCGGTTGTTTTCATCGAAATGCAGAGCTCTAGTCAGCACTACTAAGAATGACGTCCAGTTGTGCAGCGAGGTGTTTGATTGCGACCCGTCGATCACCTCTAATGAGAGTGTCCACACGTTCCAACATTGTGTGAGTTACAGCTGCGTGTTGCCAGCACGCTTGAGATAGGACATGTCTTCCACCAAAAGAAACTCAGCGACAGATATTTGCTTGGAACGCACCTCCACTACAGACGCCACTTTGAAGAAGGCTACGGATAGTGCAGTCACCTATCGGAACTTCATGAAACTATAGGGGCTGAAGCGGGAATATTCCACGATTTCCCACAGCAAATTCTGTATTTTTAAAGACAAAGTAGTGTTTAGCATTACTTATTGAACGCCGCTAGTAAGAGGAAGGTGCGGGCTCCGCACTCTTGCAATCAATGTTGCCCCTTTTGACACTAACACAGCGTTACGAAACAGCATCGAGATCGATCTTTTCCCATTTGAGTCTACGGTTAACGGAGGACATAGTTGTGGCTAAAAGGTGTACGCCTCTTCGGCAGTCCGACTTGGAGCCGCTGGTCCTAGCGTGCTTCACGTGCCCGCTGTTGTGATTGTGACAGCGGCAGCAGGTGCGTGCAGGGGGCGGACCAATTACCGGAATTAGCTGCACGCCGGCCGCTCGGAAACTCGGCGGCGCGCTGGCCGGCTCATCAGCCGCCAAATAATGAATGAGGCGGTAATTTCCCCTTCCCCGTCAGCCCTGTCCCCGTGCCTACCGTCCACGTATATCAGCGCGTGTGATCTCTCATCAATTCTTCATTCCCACTGTCACGCTCTGCCCCACCTCCAGCGAAATTGAGACGCGTCGCACTGAAGGAGACCGAAAATTGGAAAAAAAAATACCAGTCACATCCAAAAACAGTCCATAATGGCACTCCAATTGTTACAGGATTTATCGCTCGCAAAATATGCTACATTTTATAATAGCTCTCTATGTGTTTGGCTATCTGTGTGACATATTCAGTCGGTAATTATTTCTTTGTTTCAGAAGCTAACACCACAGTCTGTATCCACAATAATGTATTAGGTAGCGATGTATAGGGCTATAAGCTACAGTTACCGTAGAGTTTGGTAAATGCTGAAGAAACACTGAATAGCGCAGCGTCCATCCTGGTTACCCAGTCCATCTCACTGCTGTTCCTGAGTCAGGGAAATAAACTCATTCAACGCATTCGAACATGCCGGTGTATACTCGTCTTCTCACACGTAACATGATGTTCTTGATCAGTCACATTCGCCATTGGACAAGTTTGGAACATAAAGAGATGGCATCTCGTTCTACCATCAGTTAGATCCAATATTTCTTTACTTCCAAAAAGCACTAGATACAGTATCACAGAGACGCTGGTTAATCAAATTAGGTCAAATGGGGTATAAAACGAAGTTTGTGACTGCACTGAGGATTTATTGGTAGAGAGTGGTGGCCTACAATCTTGGATGAAGAGATGTAGCAGTGACTTCAGGCGATTCCCAAGGAATTTTTTGCGACCCTTGATGCTCATGATGTATATTACTGGCCTGGTGAGCAATATTAATAGTGACCTCTACTGAACTTAACTTTGCTTGTGGCTAGGACCTCTCGTCATGTAGACCCGTCACCTGGTGCACGTCATTTTAGTTCCGCCATTTCGGCGATTTGCTTGTCAATGACGATGAAATAATGATGAAGACAACACAACACCCAGTCCCCGAGTGGAGAAAATCGCCGACACGTCCGGAAATCGAACCCGCGTTCCTCGCATTGCATGCTACCGCTCTGACAACTCAGCTGTGGAGGCCGACGACCTCAATTTTTTGCAGATAATTCAGTTATCTATAATGCAGAAAAGTCTGGAAAAATGTTCAGTGAGATCTAGATCAGATTTCAAACTGGAGGAACGGTTGGCAACTCGCTTCAGATGTTCATTAATATTAAACGGCACCCTTCACTAAATGGAAGAAAGCTAGTAGTATCTTGTGACTACCAGTCATCCACTATTAGTTTAGTCAACTCTAAAAAATATCTGAGTGTAACAATTTATAGGGATATAAAAAGGAGCGATCACATAGTCTCAGAAGTACGTAAATCATCTATATCTACATATACAGGGTGTTACAAAAAGGTACGGCCAAACTTTCAGGAAACATTCCTCACACACAAAGAAAGAAAATATGTTATGTGGACATGTGTCCGGAAACGCTTAGTTTCCATGTTAGAGCCCATTTTATTACTTCTCTTCAAATCACATTAATCATGGAATAGAAACACACAGCAACAGAACGTACCAGCGTGACTTCAAACACCTTGTTACAGGAAATGTTCAAAATGTCCTCCGTTAGCGGTGATACATGCATCCACTCTCCGTCGCATGGAATCCCTGATGCGCTGATGCAGCCCTGGAGAATGGTGTATTGTATCACAGCCGTCCACAATATGAGCACAAAGAGTCTCTACATTTGGTACCGGGGTTGCATAGACAAGAGCTTTCAAATGCCCCCATAAATGAAAGTCAAGAGGGTTGAGGTCAGGAGAGCGTGGAGGCCATGGAATTGGTCCGCCTCTACCAATCCATCGGTCAGCGAATATGTTGTTGAGAAGCGTACGAACACCTTCGTTCTGGAAATCTGTCTCGATACAAACGTACCGCGCCACGGCTATTGCCCCGTGCTAATCCATACATCAAATGGGCATCTGCCAACTCCGCATTTGTAAACATTGCACTGACTGCAAAACCACGTTCGTGATGAACACTAACCTATTAATGCTACGTACTGATGTGCTTGATGCTAGTACTGTAGAGCAATGAGTCGCATGTCAACACAAGTACCGAAGTCAACATTACCTTCCTTCAATTGGGCCAACTGGCGGTAAATCGAGGAAGTACAGTGCATACTGACGAAACTAAAATGAACTCTAACATGGAAATTAAGCGTTTCCGGACACATGTCCACATAACATTTTTTTTTCTTTTTTTGTGTGTGAGGAATGTTTCCTGAAAGTTTGGCCGTACCTTTTTGTAACACCCTGTAAACGCCACAAACCACCATACACGGTTCAAGGCGAATGATACCTTCTACCGTTGCATCACATTCCTTTATCTGTTTCTCTCGCAAGCGCAGAGAGGAAAAATCTAGTGCTATATGCTTCCTTAAGAGCCCTGATTTCTCGTATCTTATCTGCATGGCCCTTACGCCGAATGTAATTTGATGGTATTAGAATCGTTCTGCAGACTGTCGCAAATGCTTGTTATCCAAACTTAATCAATAATTTTTCGTGAAAAGTGTGTCTTCTTCCGTTCAGGGATTCTAATTTGAGCTCAGGGAACATTTCCGTAACACTCGATAGCTGATCGAACCTACCGGTAAGAAATCTAGCTGCACACCTCTGAAATGCTTCAATTTCTTCTTTTAATCCGGCCTGGGTAGCACACATTCTGAGTCTCCTTTACAGATGGTCTATACTTTCACAGAACTTTCCCAATAAACTGACGACGACCAGTCGACTTCCCCACAAGTGACTTCACACGCTCGTCCCATTTCACGTCGCATTGGAACGTTACACCTACATGTTTAATCGACGTGAATGTTCTAGACGTACTGTGACGCGCCTACCGCGGAGCACTGGAGGCCGAATGTCTGCCGGCCACACAAATCAAACGCCTGCGGCTCCACTCGACCCGCAGCAGGTCAATAAGTCTAGGCCATCAGAGGGCGACGCCAGCGGACGCTCCAAAATCTCATTCGTAGCGAGCCGATCAAGATTATGTTCCGCTTCAGCGACCCTGTCAAGCAGCCAGTCGGAAAAATGTAGTACAGCGCGCATCGAGAATTTAAGCTCGCCCCGGGACATCAGAAAGCAGTGACATCGCCATCCTGGAACCAATGGAGTTGACCACAGGCACCACCGTTGTCGGTGTCCAGTCCGCCGCCCACCGCCACTCTTCAACCGAGGCGTCGCCCCTCGGGACGCGACTCCACCAGCTCGGCACTTCTGGACTATGTCACCGTTTTGGTGATACTAGCTAGGAACATTAATTCTTTCATTACTCGTGATCGGTACGGACTTAGCGTTCACGACGAGTGTGCTGCATAGTGGTTGGTCAGAACTTTAACTTTTGTTCTACCACATGTTTTGTCCAGCAAGGGACTTGAGAATTTGTTTTCCAGTTATTGATGTCCTGTAAGACTGCGTTATTTACTACCGTGTTCAAGAATAGCTGTTCTGCCACAGTAAATTTTCTGAAGAGGTATTTAATTTGTACGGTGTTAACTGAGTAATTTTGGAAGACACTTCAAGAAGCAATTTCTTGTGTTGTTAGTATTTAGCGAAAGGCTCAGAACGGAATTCAGTATAACTGTGACAGTAAATATTTTTCCAGTTTAGGTTCCGTGCATTAGCTACACTGGACATAATAAAAGGCACACCATTCGAACTCATTTGTGTTAACTGACATTTTGCGACATTTATCAGATGGCAACTTCTGTTCATTGAGAGGATGCTGGGAAAATGCAATCACTCTACAAAGAAAATTGCTTTAGAAAATACTCGTGGGACCAATTGTAGAATATTGCTCGAGTGTATGTGGTCTACACTAAATAGGAGTAACAGTTGATATTGAACGTATACAAAGAAGGGAAGAACAAATGGTCACAGCTCTGTTTGACTCACGTGAGAGCGTCACGGAAATGATGTAAAATCGTAATTGACAGAGGCTTAAAGTAGGCACCATGTATGCCGCAAAAGCCTGCATACAAAAGTTCTAGAAACTAAACTAAGGATTCCATAAATAAATTACAGCCTCTGCGTATTGCCCAGTTAAGCCGTATTCACAAACGCGCGGCGCAGAGCAGCCCAGAACGGCGCGATATGCAGACAGAACGAAATACTACCTAATAGTTTCGCACAAATTCCCATTGGGAGACTCGACTGTGTATAATGTTGTTGACGAGCATCGTGTTATGTACGGCGGGACAAGTATGCAGAGCCTTATTCGAATGTTTTGGATGAATAGATTTCCCAGCCATGCGCAGCAGGCATCCAGTGTGCGTAAGGACAACTGGAAGAGACTGAAAACTGCAAGTACTGCTGAAGAGCGAAACCCTAAAAAACATAGTCAGTAGGAGGCACTAATTCTGGGAAGTCGAAAGGTACATGACGGGAGTAAACTTTCAAGTGATTTATGTATCGGTAGTGATGGACAGTCTGGAAATGTTAGTCACATATCGTCGTAACAGTTCGGACACTTGGCCACTTGAGTGGACCAAAAGTAAAGAAGGACACTAATTACAGGAATACGATCTATTTTACTGACGGCTAACCAGGTACATGGTTCATGATGTCGTTCTAACGGTTGATAGGGACAACGAAAGGCTAATTCCCAATATTACACATAGTTAATGACCCCAATTTAAAATTTTAAATTGCTATCATAACATACCCATTGAGAGGTACAACCTTACGTTAAATGTTTACCGCATTAAGAAAAGTTTTACAGTAAGATATTGTGTATATAGGATGATTGCTTGTTGATTTTACAAACTTTGTGGGATGATGGAGAAGGGAAAATGTATCAGTCCGAGGTAAGGGTCCCTGATCCGGGAAGTGCTGAGTCGAAAGTTATAAGCAAAAATAGTTCTCATACCTCCGACAGTAGACTTCTTCTACTGGAAGCTCTTTCCTTTCCACATGTTTGGAGGAGGTAGTATGGAACGAAACAGGAAAAAATGTCCCTGAAACGTGGGATCTAAAGTGCTTACCATAAGAGCGATGAACACTTGTTCATCTTCGATACCATATAACATGTCTTCTATGGAACAATTGCTCATAGCTCTTAAGAAATGCAGTTTAGATGCCATGTTTACTGGACTTTTTTTCCTGTTTTCGTCCGTACTACTCATACTTCCTCCCAAAATACGGGAAGCAAAGAGCTTGTAGTAAAGAAGAACGATTTTTGGTTATAACTTTCGTTTCCGGAACAGGGTCCCTACCTCAAATTAATATATATACCCTTCTCCATCAGCCCAGGAATTTTATAATGTCATAGTGGAATCACTCTGTATGTCTTCAGGCTCGTGGTGTTGCAAATTACCCAGACTATATCCAGCCAGTATTGAGAAAGAGAGCACTTAGCGACTTGTAAAAAGCCTTACACACGATTTCAATCCTTTACGAAACCTTTTCTCGCTGACACTGCCCCCTCCCCTTCTCCTTCCAGAGAATGCTAAAAGGGAAACGTTTATTGCTTACCACACTTTCACAGTTCATACAGAACTTCAGACTCAGGCATAACGTTTTAATAATATACAACTTCTTTAATATTAACTCTGTTTGCAATACATTTGGAAGAGAATATTCTTATATACCGTTGAATGTACTGCCAAAAATTATAGCATTGCTCGACACACAGTTCGGGAGTTATGACGTCGTAAACAACGAGAGGCGTGAGACACTAGCTTTTGCTTGAAACGGAGCTCGAATTAACCAGATTATATTCGCAAACCTTTCATAGCGAGGGCACATCGCGATTCCCAACAAACTTTAAACATAATTTCAAACCTTTACTAAACCTCTTCTCGCTTACACGCTTAACTTCAAATATTTAATACATTGAAACTCATTTGTAAAACAGTCAGTAATCTGAAGGTGTTCTATACATGGAAGTTATAACCGGAGATCTACGGGTACTTTCTAAAGAGAAAATGGCAATAACAGTTCGATTTCTGGCTACTAGAGATTCATTTACACCTCTGATGTTTCTGTGCAAACTACCGAAGCAAAACATCTCAATGATTGTTCCCTGAACATAAGAATTAAATTTGTTTCCTTCTGATTCCAATCGAAACTAATTTTGAGAAAGAACGTAAATTATTTTATAAATCTCCCGTAGGTGCTCTTCCGCCTCGTTCTGGCTTGTTAGTGGAAAACCCCGTCGAAATAGAACGCGCCGAACGAACGAAGGTTTTCTCTGAGAACTGATACTGCTAGAACAGATGTTTCCCGGAACTGCACAGAGCGGCGCGGTTTTCCGCCCACACTAGACGTGCAGCGCTGCTCCGAACCTTTTTTCTTGATTTTGCACGCAGCAGCGAGGCACAACCGGAGTGGACGCGCCTTTAGGAGCCGCGAAAACAACAGTAGATTACGTAAAGTGCACACAAACGCATTCACACAGTTATTCTTCCAAGCTTCATACCAAATTAGAAGGAAAGCTTAATATGTGGTACAACGAGAAATATCATCTAACACGCACTTCAGATTTTCATTTCAGCATACAGAACACCAACAAGAATAAAAATCATAAAATGTATTCCTCTAAGCAGTGGCTGTCATCCTTCACTAAGTAATAAACTAGATGACAAAAAAGACGTATGACGAAGGAATTATGTAGATGGGACGGAGATGGGTTGGTGTGATGAACATGTACGGACAAACAGATGAACACAATTTCAGAAAAATTGTATGATATATTCAAGAGAAAGAGTTTCACAAGCTGAGCAAGTGAATAACACGTTGGTCCACCTCCATCCCTTATGCAAGCAGTTATTCGACTTTGTATTGATTGATAGAGTTGTGGTATGTCCTCCTGAGGGATGTCGTGCTAGATTCTGTGCAACTGGTGAATTGGATCATCAAAATGGCGAGATTGTCGAAGAGCCCTGCCCGCAATCCTCCAATTGTTCTCAGTTGTGGAGAGATCCGGCGACCTTGCTGACCAAGGTACGATCTGACAAGCTAGAAGACAAGCAGTAGACTCTCTCGCCGCACGCTGGCGGGCATTATCTTACTGAAATATAGGCCCAAGGTGACAAAACGGGGAGCAGAACATCGTAGACGTACCGGTGTGCTATAAGGGTGCCTCCGGCGACAATCACAGAGGTGCTACTATGAAAAGAATTGGCATCCCATGTCATCATAACTGGCTGTCGGGTTGATGTCCCACCGCCTCCGGAGCGTGTCTCGACACGTCTTCACTGCTCATCGGGGCTCAGTTCGTTGCAGGACTCATCACTGAACATAGTTCCATTCCAGTCGGTGAGATTCCAGTTGGAAGACAGAACACAATACGTCGCTCTTAATGCAACAAACGCGATCGACATAGTGATAATTTCAGCAATAACCCAAGGAAGTGCGATAGGACCGTTGCTGGTGACAGCTTATATAAATGGTCTAGTAGAAAGCATCATAAATTCTTTAAGACTGTTCGCAGATCATGCAGTTGTCTGTAAGAAAATAGCAATGCCATAAGACAGTATCGATTTGCAGAATGAGCTGTAGCGGACTGATGAGTGATGCAGGCTCTGGCAGTTGACCCTGAACGTAAATAAATGTCACATTTTGCACGAGCATAGAAAGATAAATCCACTTCTGTACAACTACACCATTGATGACAAATTGCTGGAAACAGTATCTACCGTGAAATATCTACGAACAAATATCCATGGAATGATCACATAAAGCATGTAGTAGGAAAAGCAGATGCCAGACTGAGATTCACAGGGAGAATGTTATGTAACTCATCAGCGATGGGAGTGGTATATAAGGCGCTCGTTCGACCGATTCATTGTTCGTCAATCTGGGATCCTTCCCAGGTAGGACTGACAGAAGAGACAGAGAAGATCCAACGAGGAAGAGCGTGTTTCGTCACAATGTCGTTTAGTCAGCACTAGAGCGTTACAGAGATGCTGAATAAACTTCACGGCAGACGTTACAGGAGAGGCCATGTGCATTACGGAGAGGGTTACGACTAAAATTTCGAGAGAGCACTTCCCTGGAAGAATCAGACAATACGAGGTGTGGCTAGAAAAAAAACCGGACTAGTACTGGTGAAACAATAAAACGAATGCAATAAGGCTGAAAGTCGCGTGGCCTGTCACGTGACTCTCGCTCCGCCTACTGCTCGAGTTTCATCTGCCTCCTGCACTCAGTCTGCCCGTGGCGTCTGTTTTAAGTAGTTGACGTTTTGTCTGTGCGTCGGAAAATGTTGAGTGTACAGAAAGAACAGCGTGTTAACATCAAATTTTGTTTCAAACTAGGAAAATCTGCAAGTGAAACGTTTGTAATGTTACAACAAGTGTACGGCGATGATTGTTTATCGCGAACACAAGTGTTTGAGTGGTTTAAACGATTTAAAGATGGCCGCGAAGACACCAGTGATGACACTCGCACTGGCAGACCATTGTCAGCAAAAAATGATGCAAACATTGAAAAAATCGGTAAACTTGTTCGACAAGATCGCCGTTTAACAATCAGAGCAGTGTCTGAGTTAACAGGAGTTGACAAGGAAAGTGTCGAACAAGTTTACCGATTTTTTCAATGTTTGCATCAGTTTTTGCTGACAATGGTCTGCCAGTGCGAGTGTCATCACTGGTGTCTTCGCGGCCTTCTTTAAATCGTTTAAACCACTCAAACACTTGTGTTCGCGATAAACAATCATCGCCGTACACTTGTTGTAACATTGCAAACGTTTCACTTGCAGATTTTCCTAGTTTGAAACAAAATTTGATGTTAACACGCTGTTCTTTCTGTACACTCAACATTTTCCGACGCACAGACAAAACGTCAACTACTTAAAACAGACGCCACGGGCAGACTGAGTGCAGGAGGCAGACGAAACTCGAGCAGTAGGCGGAGCGAGAGTCACGTGACAGGCCACGCGACTTTCAGCCTTATTGCATTCGTTTTATTGTTTCACCAGTACTAGTCCGGTTTTTTTCTAGCCACACCTCGTATATTACATCCACCCAGATTAATCTCTCGAAAAGATCACAACAAGAAAATATGATAAATTAGAGCTAATACAGAGGCTTAGCGAAAGTCATTCTTCCCATGCGCAATTCGCGAGTGGAACAGGGAAGGGGAGGAGGGGTCAGTAAGTGATACCAGAAGTACCCTCGACCAGACACCTTTAGGTGGCTTGTGCAGCATGATATGGATGTAACAGGGGACAGCGGGGAACCGGCGGAAAAATATCCTGTTTAAGCACAAAAAGGCGAATATGTTCATCTCGAAAAGGCTCTGAGAGAAAAGAGAGGAATTAGCTGCCTCAATTGAAAGTCTCCTTCCTCACCAAAACTTTTAGGGTGCGATATAGTTTGCTCTTTTTTGTGCTGAAGAAGAGTAGCAGGGAGACAGTGACGATGGAAGTGGAGTGAAAGAGAGAGAAGACAGTGACAGTGGGAGAGAGAAAGTGCCAGTGAAAGGGAAAGAGAGATGGTTGAAGACATAGCAGTGGGGACCAGGAAGAGAGAGGAGATAGTGACGGTCAGTGATGGACAGTGGCAGTAAAAGAGACAGACAGATGGATGGATATAATAGCAGTGGGAGAAAAAGAGGGAGAGGACAGTGGAAATGAAAAAGAGAGCTGGGTGGAGATCATACATAGGCTTGAGGGGTGGGGGGGGTGGGGTGGGGGGGGGGATGGGGTGGTCATACCCATGTATGTAAAGTTCCCTAGTCTAGCGGTCAATACCCCGAGCAAGCCCAGAGGAGAGAATGGTGGTAGATGGTAGACTGTAAGCGAGACTCAAAGAGATAATCGCAATGGGAGAGAAAAAAAAAAATGGGACAAAGACAATGCCCATGGAAGGAGAGAGACAGCGAAAGTGTCACAATGGAGGCAGTGGTAGGGAAGAGCGAGAGAAATGATGAAGGCATCGACAGTGGGAGGGGCAGGCAGGAGAAAATGCCAATGGGAGAAAAAGAAGACAGTGTGAGCGCGACACACAGTACATAGACAGCGTGAGTGAGAGAGAGATGCTGCGTATAAATGCTTCACTACAAAGAGAGACTGTGTAAAAGGATTTAGACGTTTCTGTATTAATAAATCTGCCAATATGTTCGCATGCCACAATCCTTGGGCACCGATAGGAGCATTTTTCAGCTGGTTTAATATATACTGTTTACATTTGTGTAGTTCAATGGTTCAAATGGCTCTGAGCACTATGGGACTTAACAGTTGAGGTCATCAATTCCCTAGAACTTAGAACTACGTAAACCTAACTAACCTATGGACATCACACACATCCATGCCCGAGGCAGGATTCGAACCTGCGACCGTAGTGGTCGCGCGGTTCCAGACTGAAGCGCCTAGAACCGCTCCGCGTCTCCGGCTGGCTATTTGTGCAGTGAAAGTACGTCAAAAACAGAGTAAGATTAAGCATTGCAAGAATGTAATGCTGAACAACAGCTCAGCCAGTATATCAACAATGCAGATGAAGATATGGGACGTTAAATCGTAAGTGAAAAACCGAGATGCAAAAACTGTATCACACAATTATCACACCATAACAACTGATATGAAACTATCTGCGCAGGGGCAGCGGTATCGATCAGAACGAACCACAGCTCCGCGCCAGCAGAAGACAAGTCTGGACATAAATGTCTGGCCACCCACTGGCCATCCCCCCCCCCCCCCCTCCACCTCGCACTACCCGAAAAAGACCAGTAGCCAATCCATTAGGAGATCAGCGAATAAGGATAGTTCTAGGTTAATTCAGACTAAGACATTTTAACTTTAACTAACATCTGTACTCATAAACACCTGATGGTGACCAAAACATGCTTGAAACGCGTTGCAATGTGTTAAATTAAACATAAAGTAAATAAATGTAACTGGTACCAGGAAAGTACAAATAATCACTTCAAAGCGCGGCTAAAGATTTAGATGCAGACGAATCCAATAATCGATATTTAGTATCATTAAAACAACGTTAAAGTTTCCGACGAATGGCATCTAGTGAGGTCACACATTCGCCAGCTCTCGATGAGAAAATTATTTTTGTATTCGCTTCTTGCTGTGCTGTTGAACTTCTGTCGCAACCGCAACTGTATTCTCGTCTGCTTATTCTGGGATGCAGTACAGTAAATGGTTTAGTAAATAGCCTACATGGGAGGTGAAAGAGCTTCACCGTCGCTCTGGGAAAAGCGTACACATTCCAACCCTGCCTTATTACACCGCCATCCTTGTTTCATTTTTTTGCAGTCGACAAGCACAGTTTTTAAATAAATTCTGCAATTTCATTTTTAAACAATTTTAGGAAAAGGGTTACATACTATGAACAAAATTAAACTTTCAATTCAATTAAAAAATAATTTAACGAGCATAAAATTTCAGTAAAAGCGTTACCTCGTATTATTACAGCTCGTAATTGAAAATGCTACCTCGCTTGTTAAGTGACTGCCGTAAAATAACCGATCGAACGCAACAAAAAGTGCCAAACTGTCGACAGGAAATTCTAACTTGCAGTAAAGTTGATTCGACTTGTATATTCTTCTGTACCTTACGTAATATAGCGTCTTAGCAGAACTTTGAAGTTTACTATTTTTTTTGTACGTATTCGTATGATTGCAAAGGCATGCATAGGGCGCGTGTGTAACAAATAGAGTAAGTCGATGTCAGTGAATGCATCTCTGATGAAGAATGTTAGAGTCAAACGTTCCACCTAGCACGAGATAATTGCAAAAGGAAAACGAACAATTTGGAAAATATGAAGGAGGAAATGGGACGTAACATTGCTGAACGAACGTGTCTAGCCTCCACCTAAAGTAATTTTGATAGAAATGCTTCTATCGAGTACGATTCCAGTAGCTTCATCAATGCGCTATCTTGTTTCGTGTCCTTTTTAGACGAAAAAGTGAGAACGGTGGCGGAGGGGGGGGGGGGAGGAGGCGGGTGGGAGGGCAGTGATTGGGAAGATGCGTGAAAGATGGAAGGAAGATTACAGTTTTCCGATCCGTCCACGTCAGTGTCATTAGAGACGGTGTACTAGCTCAACTGCAAAAGACAGAAAAGGAAATGCACCGTGGCCTTGATTAAAGGGAGCAACGCATTTGGAAAACCGTGGGAAATATAAACTAACATGGTCAAACGGATATTCAAAATACAGACGGACGGTGTCTGCGTGAAAATGTTTCACGGCAGTCAGAAGAAAGCGCTGACAACTGGCAAATTTCAGAAGTAGTGACCGTCAACAGTATGTGAGTCTGGCTTTAAATGAAAGCCATCTTCATTAAAACTAATAGGCCCCTCTAATAAAACATTAGCAGGACACATACTCATATAAACGTGAATTTGTGCGCTGATATTCGAACTTATTCACTGATAGTACGAATTAAGTTCCTGACAAGTACTTTCGGGCAGTTTATTTTTTAAAATTTGTTTTAGTGGTAGCTTCAAAGTTTCCGTTCGTAAGTAATATTTCTGTCTTTCAGGCAAACAGTTCAGTTCACGGAACCAACTTGAAGAATAAGAACAACCTACAAAATGACTTAAAATCAGTTATTTCGTTCCTGAAAGCTGTCCATTTTTCAGGAACTCCCACTTTTAATAAGTTGCCGGCAACTATGAGAAGTTTAACTACTTTGAGGTTATGTTTAAGAGAAACCAACAAAAATTGTTAGTCGGCATCTATTTCTGCTCCACTAACGAATTTGTTAGCGTAACCAACTGATCTACTTATCGTTAACCACAAGATTTGATTGTAATATATGACTTCTGCAGTCTTACAACGAATTAATGCTACCTATGCAAGAGAATACTGCAAGCTATATTTTTTTGGCAATGCTTCACACCAGTGGCCTAGAAATTATCTTCAGGTCCGTTTAATAACAAAAATATATAGATGGAATACCAGCATATAATTTCTGTCGCAAATATGTGTTATGTATTGTCATTCGCCGAAATATTCCACGTCTTCAAAGATATCCACACTACGGGTCTAATGACATTTAAATTAACATAGTCTAATAAGAAAACTGATAACCTAACTAAGCTTGCTTAAAATGTCCCTAGCAGCCAAAATTAATGTCGGGCACTGAGAATAAGTTTTCGTGGTACGTTTAGAATTGTTCTGCCTTCAGTAGTTAGACACTTCACCATTATTACAGGCACACCTAATTTATTTAACGCCTTGTTGTGCGCAGTTGAAAGTAGTAATAACTTCTTGACTCTTACGGGGTTAATAATGCACCAAATACGGCCATTGATAATCTGAAGGCTCAATTCAAACGACGAAAGATGTGTAGTTCCTTAAATTTCGCGTGTTTACATCATTTTTGAAGACAAGAAACAGTTCGTTTGGGTCGTTAAATTACGGTGTACTTTCTGTTAAACTCACTGATTTTCATTCTATTCTATTATCTCATCTATAAATTATTTTATTTACTGTCTGATATTGTATGTCGCCGATTCGTTTCACCTCTTACTAAAGTAATGTCTGCCTTCGTCACTGTTTGTGAGATGAAAGTGAGTTATGGACGAGCATTTACGATGCTGACCACTCTTATTCACTCTTAAGGAACATAGTCACGTTTATTTTTCCTTACCACTTCCGGCCTGCTGCAACGACAGTTCTTTAAACCTAAACAGACCAACATGACAGGCCGAAGTTTTGTCGTAAAAGCGGATAAGTCCAACTAAAGCGCGTTATTCACCTACCGAGTTGACATCTACATAGTATAAGAAACTTACTTCTTTAATATCTCAATAAAACCTGGTTTGAACATTTGTCGTCGCAACATTCTAAGTGCCCTAATTGTTTTAGGCATAGACATAGATAGAGAAAGAAAATATGATAAGCATTGGAACAGAAGCAACTGACATAACCTATGCAAAGGGCGGTGCTCCGATTACCGTATCATCAAACTAGTTTTTTACATACACATTTGTTGGTTTCGGCCGGCCAGAGTGGCCGTGCGGTTCTAGGCGCTGCAGTCTGGAGCCGAGCGACCGCTACGGTCGCAGGTTCGAATCCTGCCTCGGGCATGGATGTGTGTGATGTCCTTATGTTAGTTAGGTTTAAGTAGTTCTAAGTTCTAGGCGACTGATGACCTCAGAAGTCGCATAGTGCTCAGAGCCATTTGAACCATTTGTTGGTTTCGCGTACTCATAGCCAAACTGTTACCGTCCAAACAAACCTAGACTCCCGGTTACACTACATATCAGTTTGTGAATACAAATAGGCTTTTGCGCTTTAGAGAAAGTAAAGCATAAATATCTCGCTACAAAAAGCACTGAAAAAACGTAAATATAATAAGGCAAATGCAGTATTGATGTGTTGCAAACTACTTAACTATGGTGTACACAATCGTAGTGCTGTATTTCCTAAGAAGGTTAACAATAGGTGTCCAGCAATTACATTTTCTGATAGTCGTACTGCTATTCCCTTCCGGGACTTTGAAGGGTGTATTGACTGTCCGAGACTGTAACATCAGTTCAGTATGGTGCCCTTTCTTCCGGATGTGGTTTTGCATTTATGGCTTATAATCGTAACGACCTGCCAAATCAGTGTAACTATACAGCTAAAGATGTGCACGAGGCGACGCTGGAAAACACTCACGCACACACAGTGCAATTACTGTACATTCGGAAGAATAGTTTATGGATTACGCATCTATCTGCAGAGATTACTTTTCATTTGTTTCCTTACAAATTTGAATTCCCTGGAAGTGTAAGCTCTCGCGTCATCAGTGTTGGCAATGTTCTGCAGCAGTATATTTTCAACTATAGTCTTACAGTCGACTTCGATTCAATCTATGACGAAAGTGAAGGATTAAAATGGGTGAAAATTCACTTCACCGACACGATTACAAAGCTGCAGCACATTACAGTAACCAGTTTAAGAAACGCTTTGTGTATAAAGAATAATAGACGTTGTAGGAATATATTAAAGCTACTGTCGTTCGACCCTCGGCACAGAAATTTTCTCTAATGGAAGATTTTCATCCTTTTTCAGACAGACTGCTTACAATGCTGTCATCTTGTTCTCGTGGACGAAAAAAGAAGGGAAGGCGCTACAGACTCACGCTATACGTAGTTTTGAAGCCAGAGTGGGCGGGGCCTCCCTCCATTTTAAATAACCCGAAACTTTAGCACATTACTGTTTACGATTCCTTCTTGTTCATTATTTATGTCATGCGCAGACAAAAACTGTTTTAAATACTAAACATTACAGTGCGTACATGAATAACATAGTGTCAGGAAGGCAATTTCGAACGTTTTTCTGTTCTTGAATGGCTACTTGCTCTACTAATACGACACATTTGGCCTCATTAATGTAACTTGTTTCTTGTTGATACATTTCGAAAAACCAAGAAGTGAAGGAAGTGATGTGAAAAGGATGCTTTCGTAATCCATTTAATTCTTCTTTTACTGTTGTATAGATAGCAAATGAAGCTGGAACTCTGTAACCAATGCTTGTTTTCTTACTGGTACTGCTTCTCCTTCGTTATATTTGCAGCCTTCAACTGCTACATACAACATATTTAGTATTCATATTTGAAAAAAACTTACCTGCTTGTTCTTTCTTAGCCCATAAATGTGTACAGTGAGGAAAGATGTAAGGCATGCTACCGTATCTTGTGCGTACTAAAAAAGCGAACGATTATTGAAATGTCAAAGAAACACAACTGAAGGGCTATTACCTCCATGCATAACACAGTTCTTGTCTTAATAGAATTTCAGTGTATCATCAGTCTCACTGTCGTTCACACATCTTCTCACTTTGAAATATTACCTATGATGCGTCATTTAGTGTTTGACCAGTAATAGCATTTTACAGCGTAAAAAACGACATAATTTTTGATCATGTTCCAGCATTGTGCAATACTATAAATGTGATTAAGGGAGCGGTCTCAAACCCTTAGACTCCGTAAAATAGATAATTTTGTTTTAACATTGAAACGGTACAGTAGTTTCCGCTCCATAAGCAGCAGATTTCGCTGCTCGCTCGCACCGGGAAACACTAACGAAGGTGGTTCCGCCGCCAATTTTATTGCACGAAACGGCCGCCCGCGGGTGCAACAGAACCCATGTCGACGGGTGGAAAGAAATGTGTCAGGCTTCATAATACGTATTTATATGTGTCCCGTATTATGCATTTCTTGTACGTGAATGTGAATCTGCACATGAACTTCCCTAATCCTCCTCACACCTTTCCATAAATCGTGGCCAAATCTTCGTTGGGAAGTAGTTCTGTAGTATAGTAGTGCCAACCTTACTCCTGGCTAGGGGATCAGAGAGACAGCACAGGCAGGTAAAAGGCAGAGACGTTCCAGTGTCACAAGATTTGGGGTGGAGAGGTTGGTCACGGCCAAGTGGTTCGACCATCCCCTCCACCGGGGCCCAGGAAGACCTCCGGGTGCCCGCCATATTCTGGGAGTGTTACAGAAGACGGGTAAGTGAGCAGACGTGCCCTCAGTGCGTCTGTCTCGATGTTCACGCGTGGAAGAGAGGTATTTGAATATTTGTACTAATTCTTTTATATACAGCTTCGGATTGTGTAAGGAAATGAATGTTCTCGTTTAATTTCGGAAATTTGACCCCCTGTGTTAATGTATCTGGTCCCCAGTTTGCCCGTTATCCTCCTCACATAGTGGATGCCCCATGTAAAATATTGGGAGACTTCGGTGGTATACATTTGGCCAACGCAATTCCGTCTTGCCCGTAGAAATGTACGTGCAGATTAGTATATAATATACCCGAGCTATAAGTTGTAAAACTGTAATATCTGTAAACTGGAACAATTTCTGCAATAACTGTGAAGTCGAGTGATAATGTTTAAAATAAATAGGTAATCAATTGTCATCAATTTTTAACATACCCCTAAAATCACATAGGAGTCAAGTTAAAGGAATTCATTTAAAATAAAAGCTACAGAATGCAGGGAGCCACACATCAGCGTGTGAGCCCTCCAGCCCCTTGCCTAGTATCGACAGAAAGGCCACGCTCTCTAGGTAGCGCTCTCAAGCTCCCCTCCCCAGTTATCCGTTGCGCAATTTTCATTCAGGGCTTGACGACATCAACTTTCATCTGGCGTCCCTAGGCAAGGAGGTTTGACGGTAGTCTTTCAACATGTATGTAAGTCGTTTGTGTAGTGATGCCAGTCTAACCTGTGTAACATATAGGCCTACCTTTCCAAGAGTAGCCTGTTTGCTTCATTTCCTGGAATATTTCTCGCTAGTAACTCTGTCAGTTTTCAGGAATAACCACGGCGTCCTACAAACCAGGATGGAGCGGTTTCAGTGTGGCAACGCTGTTTCGTTGGCCAACCCGAAGCCTATGGTGGATTACTTGTGTATTTTACTATTGTACTTTATGTTTGTTACCCCAGAAGTGAGAAATGGCCTTTCACAAAATAGCTCGCGTTGATAACACTTTTCTTCTGGGAAAAATAATTTTATTAAATCTTTAATAATGGATAACTGTAAGTATACTAATTGGACTTCAACCCGTAAAATTTTAACCCATAAAGTACTTGAGTTAGCAAAGTTTTGTGTTAGCGGTTTACATGTGCTGCCACAGTACTTTCATTGCACATGCTTGTAGCTTTTAACGTAAGACATTCGCCGATTTTTTTTTCCATTATGCTAGTATATTGTAATTTTCGTTTGCAGATGGCTCCAAGATGTTGTGTCCCAGGAATTTTCAGCGACTACGAGAGCAGAATTAAAGAAGCGGGCTAAGTAACGGTATTCTGGGTTCCAAATGGTAAGGACAAGGCAGCTGCATGATGTAAAGCTACACCACGAAAAGACTGGAAACCTTCAAAGTACGCAGTTTTTTGTATCATACATTTTGAAGAAAGTGATGTAAGTAATGTAGACATTTCTAGCGACAGGGAAGGAAACATTTAAGAATTCGCCAGGAATAGAAAAACTCATTGAAACCCAATGCCGTGCCACGGATTTTTTCAGGTTTACCAAAATCTTTAACCAGTCCCAGTACTTCATCTCGTATTGATCCTCCTGTGAGAAGAGACACACGACCTAAGATATTTGAAGAAAAACAGACGCAGTGGTTGAAAAAGATTTCAATTAAATCATCTGACGACTTTTTAATAAGATAAATGACAAAAGTGACTACAACAGCAAGTGAAAACAGTGTGTACAAAATTCTTTCGTGTGTTTCCATGTTTCACAGTGTAAAGTATACCCATAATTCCTTTCAGTATTGTACAAAACGATTTAAAAGTTCAAGTTTGTATTAGAGATCAGACTCTTAGTGTATCACAGCTGTCATTGGTACTCCCTGCAACCTGTCTTCTATTCTAAACAACCGGCGAGCGAAAAGCAGGGAGTACAGCTTGTGAGACCGAACATTCGATCCTGTTAGTTGAAGGAGGCCGTAGAATAACCGAACATACCACAATTGGAATGTACGTCTACTTTGATCATCTGCTTCATTTTACTTTTGAATTTAATTCTGAGGTTTCCAAAGTGCGTTGTGACATACAAATATTTCGTTAATTTCATGTATCATTTGCACAATAAATCGTAATGATGTGGAAGGAGTTATCACACATGAATACCAGTTTTTTCTGTAAATACGCTTCCAGGCTGATCATTTATAGTTTTTTGATTAAAATCAGACCGATATTAGTTTGTAAATCCTACCCATTACACCTCCCCCCCCCACCCCCCACCCCCAAGAACAATGGACCTAGCCGTTGGTGGGGACGCTTGCGTGCCTCAGCGATACAGATAGCCGTACCGTAGGTGCAACCACAACGGAGGGGTATCTGTTGAGCGGCCAAACGTGTGGTTTGTGAACATGGGCAGCAGCCTTTTCAGTAGTTACAGGGGCAACAGTCTGGATGATTGACTGATCTGGCCCTGTAACACTAACCAAAACGGCCTTGCTGTTATGGTACTGCGAACGGCTGAAAGCAAGGGGAAACTACAGCCGTAATTTTTCCCGAGGGCATGCAGCTTTACTATATGATTAAATGATGATGGCGTCCCCTTGGGTAAAATATTCCGGAGGTAAAAAAGTCCCCCATTCAGATCTCCGGGCTGGGACCATTCAAGAGGACGTCGTTACCAGGAGAAAGAAAACTGGCGTTCTAAGAATCGGAGCGTGGACTGTCAGATCCCTTAATCGGGCAGATAGGTTAGAAAATTTAAAAAGCGAAATGGATAGGTCAAAGATATAGTGGGAATTAGTGAAGTTCGGTGGCAGGAGGAACAAGACTTTTGGTCAGGCGAATACAGGGTTATAAATACAAAATCAAATAGGGGTAATGCAGGAGTAGGTTTAATAATGAATAAAAAAATAGGAGTGCGGGTAAGCTACTACCAACAGCATAGTGAACGCATTATTGTGGCCAAGATAGACACGAAGCCCACGCCTACTACAGTAGTACAAGTTTATATGCCAACTAGCTCTGCAGATGATGAAGAAATTGATGAAATGTATGATGAGATAAAAGAAATTATTCATGTAGTGAAGGGAGACGAAAATTTAATAGTCGTGGGTGACTGGGATTCGAGAGTAGGAAAAGGGAGAGAAGGAAACATAGTAGGTGAATATGGATTGGGGGTAAGAAATGAAAAAGGAAGCCGACTGGTAGAATTTTGCACAGAGCATAACTTAATCTAACACTTGGTTCAAGAATCATAAAAGAAGGTTGTATACATGGAAGAATCCTGGAGATGCTAAAAGGTATCAGATAGATGATATAATGGTAAGACAGAGATTTAGGAACCAGGTTTTAAAGTATAAGACATTTCCAGGAGCAGATGTGGACTCTGACCACAATCTATTGGTTATGAACTGTAGATTAAAACTGAAGAAACTGCAAAAAGGTGGGAATTTAAGGAGATGGGACATGGATAAACTGAAAGAACCAGAGGCTGTAGAGAGTTTCAGGTAGAGCATAAGGGAACAATTGACAGGAATGAGGGGAAAGAAATACAATAGAAAAAGAATGGGTAGCTCTGAGGGATAAAGTAGTGAAGGCAGCAGAGGATCAAGTAGGTAAAAAGACGAGGGCTAGTAGAAATCCTTAGGTAACAGAAGAGATACTGAATTTAATTGATGAAAGGAGAAAATACAAAAATGCAGTAAGTGAAGCAGGCAAAAAGGAATACAAACGTCTCAAAAATGAGATCGACAGGAAGTGCAAAATGGCTAAGCAGAGATGGCTAGAGGACAAATGTAAGGATGTAGAGGCTTATCTCACGTGGGGTAAGATAGATACTGCCTACAGGAAAACTAAAGAGACCTTTGGAGACAAGAGAACCACTTGCATGAATATCAAGAGCTCAGATGGAAAAACAGTTCGAAGCAAAGAAGGGAAAGCAGAAAGGTGGAAGGAGTATATAGAGGGTCTATACAGGGGCGATGTTCTTGAGACCAATATTATGGAAATGGAAGAGGAGGTAGATGAAGATGAAATGGGAGATATGATACTGCGTGAAGAGTTTGACAGAGCACTGAAAGACCAGAGTCGAAACAAGGCCCTGGGAGTAGACAACATTCCATCAGAACTACTGACGGCCTTGTGAGAGCCAGTCCTGGCAAAACTCTACCATCTGGTGAGCAAGATGTATGAGACAGGCGAAATTCCCTCAGACTTCAAGAAGAATATAATAATTCCAATCCCAAAGAAAGCAGGTGTTCACAGATGTGAAAGTTACCGAACTATCAGTTTAATAAGCCACAGCTGCAAAATACTAACACGAATTCTTTACGGACGAATGAAAAAACTGGTCGAAGCCGACTTCGCGGAAGATCAGTTTGGATTCCGCAGAAATGTTCGAACACGTGAGGCAATACTGACCTTACGACTTATCCTAGAAGCTAGATTAAGGAAAGGCAAACCTACGTTTCTAGCATTTGTAGACTTAGAGAAACCTTTTGACAATGTTGACTGGAATACTCTCTTTCAAATTCTAAAGGTGGCAGGGGTAAAATACAGTGAGCGAAAGGCTATTTACAATTTGTACAGAAACCAGATGGCAGTTATAAGAGTCGAGGGACATGAAAGGGAAGCAGTTGTTGGGAAGGGAGTGAGATAGGGTTGTAGCCTCTCCCCGATGCTATTCAATCTGTATATTGAGCAAGCAGTAAAGGAAACAAAAGAAAAGTTCGGAGT
The DNA here is from genome assembly GCF_023898315.1 of Schistocerca nitens. Classification (NCBI taxonomy): domain Eukaryota; kingdom Metazoa; phylum Arthropoda; class Insecta; order Orthoptera; family Acrididae; genus Schistocerca; species Schistocerca nitens. The sequence continues at coordinate 527,058,111 of NC_064619.1, read as the reverse complement.
AGGTATTAAAATCCATTGAGAAGGAATAAAAACTTTAAGGTTCGTCGATGACATTGTAATTCTGTCTGAGACAACAAAGGACTTAGAAGAGCAGTTCAGCGGAATGGACAGTGTCTTGAAAGGAGGATATAAGACGAACATCAACAAAAGCAAAACGAGGATAATGGAATGGAGTCGAATTAAGTCGGGTGATGCTGAGGGAATTAGATTAGTTAATGAGACACTTAAAATAGTAAAGGAGTTTTGCTATTTGGGGATCAAAATAACTGATGATGGTCGAAGTAGAGAGGATATAAAATGTAGACTGGCAATCTACATCTACATACATACTCCGCAAGCCACCTGATGGTGTGTGGCGGAGGGTACCCTATGTACCTCTATCGGTTCTCCCTTCCATTCCAGTCTCGTATTGTTCGTGGAAAGAAGGATTGTCTGTATGCTTCTGTGTGGGCTCTAATAGCTCTGATTTTATCCTGATGGTCTCTTCGCGAGATATACGTAGGAGGGAGCAATATACTGCTGGACTCTTCGGTGAAGGTATGTTCTCGAAACTTTAACAAAAGCCCGTAGCGAGCTACTGAGCGTCTCTCCTGCAGAGTCTTCCACTGGAGTTTGTCTATCATCTCCGTAACGCTTTCGTGATTACTAAATGATCCCGTAACGAAGCGCGCTTCTCTCCGTTGGATATTGTCTATCTCTTCTATCAACCCTATCTGGTACGGATCCCACACCGCTGAGCAGTATTGAAGCAGTGGGCGAACAAGCGTACTGTAACGTACTTCCTTTGTTTTTGGATTGCATTTCCTTAGGATTCTTCCAATGAATCTGCCTAGCATCTGCTTTACCGACGATCAACTTTATGTGATCATTCCATTTTAAATCTCTCCTAATGCGTACTCCCAGATAATTTATGGAATTAACTGCTTCCAGTTGCTGACCTGCTATTTTGTAGCTAAATGATAAGGGATCTTTCTTCCTATGTATTCGCAGCACATTACACTTGTCTACAATGAGATTCAATTGCCATTCCCTGCACCATGCGTCAATTTGCTGCAGATCCTCCTGCATTTCAGTACAATTTTCCATTGTTACAACCTCTCGATACACCACAACATCATCTGCAAAAAGCCTCAGTGAACTTCCGATGTCATCCACCAGGTCATTTATGTATATTGTGAACAGCAACGGTCCCATGACACTCCCCTGTGGTACACCTGAAATCACTTTTACTTCGGAAGACTTCTCTCCATTGAGAATGACATGCTGCGTTCTGTTATCTAGGAACTCCTCAATCCAATCACACAATTGGTCTGATAGTCCATATGATCTTACTTTGTTCAATAAATGACTGTGGGGAACTGTATCGAACGCCTTGCGGAAGTCAAGAAACACGGCATCTACCTGTGAACCCGTGTCTATGGCCCTCTGAGTCTCGTGGACGAATAGCGCGAGCTGGGTTTCACACGACCGTCTTTTTCGAAACCCATGCTGATTCCTACAGAGTAGATTTCTAGTCTTCAGGAAAGTCATTATACTCGAACATAATACGTGTTCCAAAATTCTACAACTGATAGACGTTAGAGATATAGGTCTACAGTTCTGCATATCTGTTCGACGTCCCTTCTTGAAAACGGGGATGACCTGTGCCCTTTTCCAATCCTTTGTAACGCTACGCTCTTCTAGAGACCTACGGTACACCGCTGCAAGAAGGGGGGCAAGTTCCTTCGCGTACTCTGTGTAAAATCGAACTGGTATTCCATCAGGTCCAGCGGCCATTCCTCTTTCGAGCGATTTTAATTGTTTCTCTATCCCTATTTCGATATCTACCATTTTGTCATCTGTGCGACAATCTAGAGAAGGAACTACGGTGCAGTCTTCCTCTGTGAAACAGATTTGAAAAAAGACATTTAGTATTTCGGCCTTTAGTCTGTCATCCTCTGTTTCAGTACTATTTTGGTCACAGAGTGTCTGGACATTTTGTTTTGATCCACCTACCGCTTTGACATAAGACCAAAATTTCTTAGGATTTTCTGCCAAGTCAGTACATAGAATTTTACTTTCGAAGTCATTGAACGCCTCTCGCATAGCCCTCCTCACACTACATTTCGCTTCGCGTAATTTTTGTTTGTCTGCAAGGCTTTAGCTATGTTTATGTTTGCTGTGAAGTTTCCTTTGCTTCCGCAGCAGTTTTCTAACTCGGTTGTTGTACCACGGTGGCTCTTTTCCATCTCTTACGATCTTGCATGGCACATACTCATCTAACGTATATTGTACGATGGTTTTGAACTTTGTCCACTGATCCTCAACACTATCTGTACTCGAGACAAAATTTTTGTCTTGAGCCATCAGGTACTCTGAAATCTGCTTTTTGTCACTTTTGCTAAACAGAAAAATCTTCCTACCTTTTTTAATATATCTGTTTACGGCTGAAATCATCGATGCTGTAATCGCTTTATGATCGCTGATTCCCTGTTCTGCGTTAACTGTTTCAAATAGTTCGGGTCTGTTTGTCACCAGAAGGTCTAATGGCGAGGAAAGCGTTTCTGAAGAAGAGAAATTTGTTAACATCGAGTATTGATTTAAGTGTCAGGAAGTCGTTTCTGAAAGTATTTGTATGGAGTGTAGCCATGTATGGAAGTGAAACATGGACGGTAAATAGTTTAGACAAAAATAGAATAGAAGCTTTCGAAATGTGGTGCTACAGAAGAATGCTGATGATTAGATGAGAAGATCACATAGCTAATGAAGAGATACTGAATAGAACTGGGGAGTAGAGCAGTTTGTGGCACAACTTGACTAGAAGAAGGGATCGGTTGGTAGGACATGTTCTGAGACATCGAGGGATCACCAATTTAATATTGGAGGGCAGCGTGGAGGGTAAATATCGTAGAGGGAGACCAAGAGATGAATACACTAAGCAGATTCAGAAGGATGTAGGTTGCAGTAGGTACTGGGAGATGAAGGAGCTTGCACAGGATAGAGTAGCATGGAGAGCTGCATCAAACCAGTCTCAGGACTGAAGACCCCAGCAACAACAACAACAACAGCTTTGCCAACTGCATTTTATTGTCACTGCTGTTTGTGTTAATTGTTTTGTGCTGCTGCATTACCTGGTCCCTTAGTTTACGCATCTGAACTCAGTAGATTTAAGTTAGCTTAAGAAGGGGTAGGCTATATAAGAGAATGAGTTGCGATGAGTTGGAAGAAATGCATTGAGAAGTCATACGAAAAAAGTTTGTAAAAAAGAAAAAAAGGGTACTGTACAATGAAGAATAATTATTTTGAAAGAGGATATGAATAGAATACAGAGAGCAGGTATAGATAGGACTTTTTGGGAATAATGATGAATGAAGGAGGTCTCCAAGAAGTAAAGAAAATTTTGTTTGCAAAATACTGCAGTAAAACGAACCCTGTCCTTTCCTTTTGTGTTATTCCGCTATGTGTTTGTGTACGCTTGTGTATTTGTGTTCTTCCTGTCTTTATGTGTTTATCTGATAAGAGTTATGTTGTAGAACTTTTCTAATAATATGTTATTTTCTTTGTAAAGATGTTTAGACATTATTTATGCTGTTCTGTTTTAATGCCCATGTGTGAAATTAATGTTTCGAAAACTATTCTCATTATTTTATCTATTTACTTATGTCATAATTCCTGTAACACTGATGTATATGTTTATTTCTATTCTTTTGTAAAGCCTGTATTACTAAAAATGTTATCTGTATTATTATGTTTTTAATGGTGTTTTCTGTACCTTTCTAATTGTGTTCTCATGTCATAAAATTGTAATTGACACCAGTTCATCAAATAAAGTAACTTGTAAGCATTCATTTCAGTGCACACATTTCTGTTGGTCATAGTATATGCACAATATGTGAAAAAAAGGGACTGTTAGTGCTCGCAAGTGTGATGACAATTCAGCAAGGGACTGGTTAACAGCATTGCTGGTTCTAAGGACACACCAAAAAGTTTGTGAGTGCACGAGTGGTGGTTTATGGACTTGCTATATTGTCTGCAAGACTCTTTAATGGTGTAACACATTCTCTGCCCTACCTCCCTACTCGTAACAAATCCTACTCCCGCTATACCATTTTCTGCTGCTGTTGATATTACCCTCTACTCATCTGACCAGAAATCCTTGTCTTCTTTCCGTTTCACTTCACTGACCCCTACTATATCTAGACTGAGCCTTTACATTTTGTAAGTAGGCTGTTTAGGTTTTTATGTTGGTAACGCCACATAGCGCCCTATATAAAAATCACTGACTGTGGTGTGTGAAGTCTGTGGCTGGTTTGCATTGTTGGAATATTCGCTATTGTAGTGTTGGGCAGCTGTATGCGAACAGTGCGTAGCGTTGCGCAGTTGGAGGTGAGCCGACAGCAGTGGTGGATGTGGGGAGAGAGATGGCACAATTTTAAGAGCGGACTATCTGGACGTGTGTCCGCCAGAAAGAGTAAATTTGTAATACTGGATATCATGAACTGATATGTATATCATGACTTTTGAACATTATTAAGGTATATACAATGTTTGTTCTCCATCAAAATCTTTCATTTGCTGACTATGCCTATCAGTAGTTAGTGCCTTTAGTAGTTAGAATCTTTTATTTAGCTGGCAGTTTTGGCGCACCCTGTATTGCAGTTGTTCGAGTAATGAAGATTTTTGTGAGGTAAGTAATTCATGAAAGGTATAGGTTATTGTTAGTCAGGGCTATTCTTTTGTAGGGATTTTTGAAAGTCAGATTGCGTTGCGCTAAAAATATTGTGTGTCAGTTTAGTTTCGATCAGAATAAGTAAAGATACTAATGTCTGAGTACGTTCAGTTTTGCTCATCTGTTTGAAAATCAAATAACGTAGAGGTTTATCAGCACAGTAATTCATTAATTTTTCAAAGGGGATGTTTCACAGTCTGGAACCGCGCGACCGCTACGGTCGCAGGTTCGAATCCTGCCTCGGGCACGGATGTGTGTGCTGTACTTAGGTTAGTTAGGTTTAAGTAGTTCTAAGTTCTGGGGGACTGATGACCTCAGCAGTTAAGTCCCATAGTGCTCAGAGCCATTTGAACCATTTGTGCCACGTTCTAAACTGATATTAACTCTTCTTGATCCAATGGCTCTGACTGAAAGCTGAACATCGCACGGTGAAAATTACACTGCTACTCCCACAACACAAACACAAACACACACACAGGCTGATTTTAAGTGATGATAGGCACAACATATTGAAACTGGTACAGTTCTGCAGCATTGTGGAGCGTTCCCAAATAGCTGTCCGCGGAGGTAATATGAACAAATCTTTCACAATGATGGGATAGCTGTTGGATCGGTGTTCCTTTTCGATTGATTCCTCATATTGCTGTAAAGCACTCGATTACTGTTTCGGTGCTAGCCGTTCCCCAGAAGCTGTTGCCTCTTCACCAAAACTCTTTCTCCATATCAGACAAGGGAATCAGTCATTATGTGGTAATTAACAGCATGCCAGTGAACAGATGAGGTGGATAAGACACCGTCGATGTACTGTAATAAGCACCACTACTAACAGTGTTACCGATTTTTAAATTTTACCAGCTTTTGCGTAATTTCAACACCGACCAATGACACTGCAGCATGCTTCCCAATTTCTGTACCACCGCTAAACCGCCAGTGCACTAATTTTCGGGTACCAATATACTAGATCGCAAATATAGATAGATGACTGTACAGTACGTCCATTCATTGTTAATCTTAAACATATACACCAATGCATCACGAGACAGCGATCTTCATATTTCTAGCACTTTGACCACAATGCGTGATTTACGATTACCATTGCCAATCTTTCCCTATACAGACGGGAGTCACAGAGCGTTCTCGTATTCTTAGGGTAAAGTTAGAGATCGAAAGATCTCCTCACATTGTCTTTGACAAACGCTCCCTGCTCACAAGTAGGCTGCTACATTCTACGGTCGCAGGTTCTAATCCTGCCTCGGGCATGGATGTGTGTGATGTCCTTAGGTTAGTTAGGTTTAATTAGTTCTAAGTTCTAGGCGACTGATGACCTCAGAAGTCGCATAGTGCTCAGAGCCATTTGAACCATTTTTAACTGCTACATTCCAGAGCGAGCCGAATCCGTAACTGCAGTTCCGCACCTATCTTACTCACGGCACCCATCCAAGTGCACAAGGTTTTTTCAGATGCGTGCATGTCATGGAGGTTAGCACCCCTTATCAGTGTACGAGGTAGAAACATGAAACCGCAATGTCTCTATAGATGGTGCTAGCCATCAATATAGGGCCTGTGAGACCGCATCTGCAGCGCCATCTACTTCCTGTAACTGCTGACGACGAGTGTCAACACACAGTAACGCATGTTCCATACATTGGTATCTGTTTCAAAACCGTAAACAAGTCGAGTTTTGTGCCTCCGAACTACTATTTGCGGACAACATTGGTTATCTGTTATTGTTTGTAGAAAACTGCTGAAGAATGTCGAAGCTTTCGGCTAACATGGCCTTGGGAAAACACAGTGTTTGCAGTGAATCAAAAAATTCAAAAGATGTGTGCTACGGACTCAGGTTCGAATCCTGTCTCGGGCATGGATGTGTTTGATGTCTTTAGGTTAGTTAGGTTTAAGTAGTTATAAGTTCTAGGGGACTGATGGCGTCAGATGTTAAGTCTCATAGTGCTCAGAGCCATCTGTCAAGCAGATGTATACATGGGGCTTGCAGTACCTTACACACACACACACACACACACACACACACACACACACACACACACACACACACACACACACACACACACCTGTCGCTCACTTAGAATCTCCATAGTTATGAAACTGAAGTCTCCATTTTACCCCCAAGATGCGACAGGGGAATGGAATACATCACATAAATCTTTGTTCATCTAGAGAAGGGTGACAAAAGAGGATGGACGTGTTTCAACATCATCATACGTAAGTCCTGTAATAACTGAGAGGTTTGCTGTTAACGATCGCAGGTAGTAAGTCACACACAGAACGCGCAGTTGTATTCGAGTCGAATGCAGACTATGCAACACAACTGATTCACCCCCGACAGAACAACGGAAAAAATGGTTAAATGAGTTGCAGTACCATCTCCCTCTCTCTAGAATGCATCATCACTCTACCATTAAATCATACCTCAAGCTCATCACAGTCGATCACTCCATCCACTTTCTGTCATTCCTTAACTCAAATGCAAGTCAATTTAGAGGCAGATGGTTCTCTTTTTTCCAAGAAAGATAGACCGTCAGAGACAGAGCACCTCGTGCTCCTGCTGCTAATAAGGTGAGTACACAGTTCGTTTGTTATATATTTTTAAGTGCTTCCAACAGAAGCGACTTACTAACAGATACTTGTGTAGTTAGTAGGTTATTTTTGTAATTTCTTGCATGTTTGAGTGTTTACTAGGGACAACCTTTTATTTTTTTTAATAACAGCTTAGCGAATAGTACCGCCGTTATTATCGACCCTCATATCGTATAGGCTTTTGTTTGTTTTGGTTAGAGTAGCTGTGTCAGTTAGACTGGATGGGTGCCATGAGAAAGATTGGTGCGGAACAGCTGCAGCAGTTACCGACTCGGGTCGCTTTGTTTCTGCCCTTGACGTGGAATGTAGTGGTGTACTTGTGATCATCTGCAAATTCAGTCAGTGGCAGTGTTGCGGGGAGCGTTCATCAAAGACAATGCGAGGAGAGCGTGCAGCCTCTAACTTTATCCTAAGAATGCGAGAATGCTCTGTGACTCCCATCCGTGTAGGGAAAGATGGGTAATTATATACTTGTATGTATGTTCGAGAATTAACAATGGATGGACGTACTGCACAGACCTCTATCTACATTTGCAATCTAGCATATGGTACTCCCAAATTAGTAGAGTGGCGGTTTAGTGATGATACAGAAATTGGGAAGCATGCTGCAGAGCCATTGGTTGGTGTTGAAATTACAGAAAAGCTGGTAAAATTGCTAATATTGATAACACTATCAACTTAGATGATTATTATAGTACATCGACGTTGTCTTTTCCATCCCATCTGTCTACAGGAATACTGTTGCTTAGCACATAATGACTGGCTGATTCCTGATTTGAGATGGAGAAAATGTTTTGATGGTAGAGGGACAACAGCTTCTGGAGATGGCTAGCACCAAAACAGTTATTGCATGCATGACTGCAATATGAGGAATCAGTCTAAAGGGAACATTGAGCCAACAGCTATCCCACCACTGCGAAAAATGACTTTATATGTAGAGATTATCAGTCAACTTCGGACAGCTGTTTGGAAACGCTTCACAACGACACTAACCTCTTCTACTTTCTATATGTTGTGACTATTTGTACTTAAAATCATCCTGTGTGTGTGTGTGTGTGTGTGTGTGTGTGTGTGTGTGTGTGTGATGTTGAGCTTTCAGTCAGAGGAAATGGATCAAGACATGTTAATATCACTTTACAAACTCATACAGACCTCAAAGTCATGGTGGAAAAAACAAAACATGTGGCTGTGTACAAAACTGTACCATACTCTGCTTGGATGAGTTACAGCTGAAAAAACCATTGTATCAAACAATAACACAAGGAGCCTGTCTTGCAACTGATAGCCTGTGGGCTTTGGGCTTCCTACAGTACAGGCAATGATACCTTACACTTGTGTGTGCAGGCGACTTTGATCACTGAGTGGATTAATACCTGTATATTCAATGTGAGTCAGTGCATATGCTCAATGCCAGCATGCAGACGGTATTTGTTTTCGATATATATACCGGAAGACAGGGAAGAGGTAAAACCTCATTGAGTTCTCTACCGGATTACGTTAGTGAAGTTTTTATAGTTCGTAGTTTCTTATTCTCTGTTGGATGCTACAAAATAATGATGATAGAGGAAATGTTTTGGTGACAGATGTGAATGCACCCTCAGGGACAGAATACCTGTATATAGTTTGGAGACACACTGCAATGTGGTAGCAAAATCCTCGTCCTTCTTCCAGTTACCGTACTGCCTCTTTCTACTATTACCTGGTGTTTCAGGAGAAATCTCCACTTGACAGTGGAATTACACATCATACACAGTTGTCAGAGTTACGACTATATGTTCACATTTCCACTAAATGGTCAAAACATGGTCCTTCGCATTAACTCAGCTCTCTTTGTTTCTACACGGGTTACAGAAGATGGTAGACTTAGCGCTCTCCAACTTCTGCTCAGTTCTGATTTAAATTGTAAAGATCTCATCCACAAAACTGGTGGGGCAGAGACTGAGGAACAGTTACAAGAAGCATAGGGGCTGCCTAAAAACCCACGTTGGAGTTTTTCTGTAGCTGATAGTTTCGAAAAAGATGACTCGTTTTGAGGTATGAGAGTGCCACGAATATGATTCACTAGTGGCTGTACTCATTAAAAGACATCTCCGTAGGATCCAATGCAGGTATGTGGTTGAATGGAGAGACTTGATTCCAAATCACAGACAGCATTTCTGCCAGAAACCGTAACACTATAGATCCGAATAGCCAGTGTACATTTCTTACAACCTCGATCTACCGTTGCAGTTTTTATGTGATACATCACATAGTACACCATCTACAGTACATGAGCATTCCCAATCAACTATCGCCTATAAAGCAATGGATATATCGCATAGCCTGTGATATGGCATCGGGATAGAATGCTTTACAAATACTGGAGAAGTATCTAGTGGCAGCATGAGGGAGTTGCAAATACTGGCTTCGCATCACGTTCCTTAGCTGAATCCCTTCCTAAATTCGGTGATTTTATTACAAACTTACACTGCTGGCGATGAGCACCTCACACTTTCGGTCTGTTAATACACTCCCTGTCACAGTATTTGTGTGTGGAAAACCACTTCTTTCTGAAACAGCACCATACCTCGATTTATAAATCTTGTATAGTTTTTAACATAGATACTTGTTTACGTCAGTAGAACCAACACCGCTTCTCAGGGAAACATCCCCCTTGCAAACGTGTTTTTAACATCTGGTGGCCTGTAAGACGATTAATTCTCTATTCCTAAGACATACTGATACCGCTCGCAAGGAAAAGAGCTATCCTGTAAACGATATGACATTCTAGCAAATCAGGTGAAGTTACATGTGTTCTTGAAATCCCAGAGTATGGAGATTGGTGCAGAACGCAAGGAAGCAAGCAAGTCAGAGCTTGAAACAGTAATGTCTTTGTGCCAGGGGGGCCAGCAGTTGAAGAGTGACCGCGGTCTGTGGAGGGCCCCTGATCACGAGTTGGGCTAGCGTGTGTGCATGAGCAGTTGACTCATGGCCATTGGCTGTGGTGGATGACCGACCGACCTCGTAAGAAACATCTAACGCTGCGATTAGGTATACGATGAACGTGCTAATGTTTTCTTGGGATCTGTCTGTCTTCCTGGTATATGTACCAGTGTCTGGTGGTCGATAGCTATAAGCAGGATGCAGCAGTGATGATTTTGTGTGGTGTAGGACATGAACTGCATTTACTATGTCGATATGGCATGTGGTGTTATAGACTGGTTAGAGATCAGTTTCATGCTGCAAAATTCAAGCTTTCCTTTACAGTAGCAGAGGTCTGTAATTGAGGAATTGTCTTTGGTGGTAGTCTCTGTATTTCATGGTCTGTGGACCACCTTTGCAGGGTTTAACTGTGAATGTGTTGTGACTGCCGTATTTCTTTTTCGATTTGTACAAAATAGTTTTGCCACTGAAACTCGTAATTTGTCTCTCTGCAGAAAATGGCGGGCACTGCTCCCATGCCAGCAGCAGTTTAGCGGCCAATTCAGTAAGAGCCAGTCACAATGTTCCACTCACAAGGCATCCTTTGTGTGGGTCATAGGAGCCTCTACAGACTCGTCCAATCAATACGGGGGAAAGGTATCAATGGAAAGTTCTGTACGCCTGAGAGTAACGTGATACCTTCTTTGTTGGAGTATTCAGGGACACGTCCAAGCAGACCATTCACGTCTGGCAGGATGCTCTGTCCCTCATCCGTCATTGTGACTTTAGAGCATCTCCAGACCAGCAACTGTAGGACACCGAAAATTACACCGAAAATTCCAGCCGTTTTTCTCATCTGTAGAACAGTACTTGGAATTTTGTTTGTGTCATTGTTCTGATTTTTCCATCTGTTCTTAGACACCAGTGTGTGCTTCGAGACGTGAGGAAAATAAAGTTACTGACTCTAAGTGCAGAAAATTTAAGAATTTGACCACTCAGTGTTTCAGAAAAGTGATGAACACCACAGCAGATGTACCAATGAAATATTTTCTCCGCTCTATCATTGCCATCAAACAAGCAGCTAAAATTCGAAAAATTGTCAGCGTCCTGTTTAGAGTTACAGAGATATTTATTGCAACTTCCAAATACCGTCGTTTTGGCGTGTAAAATCAGATACTGCAGCTGATATCGGTTCCGGTATCTGTTTCCCACAAAAGCGTGCCAAGTATCTCAGAGAGGTTCAAGTGTGCAGCGATATTTTTGGATCCCATGTTCGAGTGTGGCGGTATACATCGCAAAACTGACGCAAACTGCTGTGCAGCGATCTGTTTTGAAGATACATTGAGAGGCATATTCAGTTTTATTTAGTAACTCCTGAAGCAGCCCATGCTGAAATATAAGTGTATTTCCTACGAAAGCGCGCGAAGTGTCACTGCCATGGTTTCAGAAGTGTGTCATGCCTTTTTTATGGTCTGTGTTCAAGAGTGGCGGGTATACACAGCAAAAATGAGACAAACTACTGTGCAGCGATCTTCTTTGAAAGTGTATTTAGAGACATATTCAGTCGGATTTAGTGACTCCCGTAGCAGCTCCTGCTCAAAGACGAGGGGATTTCTCACAAAAGCGCAATATGTGTCTCTGATATGGTTTCACAAGTGTGCCACGATCTTTCTAGACCTTGTGTTCAAGTGTGGCAGTGGTGGTATTGCTTGGAATAAAACGTGTAATTGTCTAAATATCCTCAAGTCATCTGCAAAGCTGTCTCTCTCTCTCTCTCTCTCTCTTTATGCAGTGGTACATGTAGTTCCTATGACATCTTCAAGTTATGTATGTGAGAAATTTCCTCAACACCATATGAAATAACTCCTGTTGCAGTTCATATTCAAGACAAAGGGTATCTGTGCACTGGAGATGGGAAGGAGGAAGAGGGCTGCTGGTTTTTCCAAGGTCACAAGAGGTGTTTAGTGCGTGGCCCTGTGGCTTCCATGTGGCCATGCTGTGTGCTGGCGCACTTCCTGCCCAAATCTTTTCTCCCACTGGAAGAGGCCACATGCTGGAGTGGGTGAACATCTTGCCTCTGGTGCTTCGGAAGACTGACTGACTGCGCTTTTATTGAATGATTTACAATTACAGCATGTGGTGTCGCCGCCAGACACCACACTTTTTAGGTGGTAGCCTTTAAATCGGCCGCGGTCCGTTAGTAAACGCCGGACCCGCGTGTCGCCACTATCAGTGATTGCAGACCGAGCGCCGCCACACGGCAGGTCTAGTCTAGAGAGACTCCCTAGCACTTGCGCCAGTTGTACAGCCGACTTTGCTAGCGATGGTTCACTGTCTACATAGGCTCTCATTTGCAGAGACGACAGTTTAGCATAGCCTTCAGCTACGTCATTTGCTACGACCTAGCAAGGCGCCATATTCAGTTACTATAAGAACTATCTTCAAGAATGTATTCTGAAAAGATAATATTGTACCGTCAAGAGCGACGTTCATCATTAATGGAGTAAAGTTAAGCTTTCAGAATTCTCATTCCTTGTCATGTTCCAGACCTCACGTCAGTATAGTTCTTCCCTCCACACGCCAGCCTGCTAAAACGCGTACATTTCGGCCTCCCCTCGTAAAACGGTGTTGGCTCTTCAGCTAACACAAAACAGCACATGAATTTATCACAATGAGTTGCGAAGTGTAACTTAATCTCGCCCTGTTTCATCTTCATTATTTTATGAAGCATATTTGTCTTCACCAGATATCATTGATATCGACACAGTCTCACATAAGTGGTAAGAGCTAATATACTCCTCCTTCCCAGCACAGACATTTCCATTGAACACATTAGAAAATCACGTCATTCCTCCTAGTCCAGTAGCTAGACACAGACTGAGTCCTTTCCTGCCTTTTTTTCCCAGACCGCCATCTTCGATTACGTCATGGAATGGGAGGGGGGGAACACTAACAGTGCCTTCTGGTGGCGGGCTGTGAACTAGGTCAGTTCGACTACAGACCTCATGTTGAACACACTGTATGGAGCTACTCTCTATGATAACTCAAAGTGTTTGAATAAACAATGCATCCTTACGTCTGTCCTGTCTGGCAGCCATCACAGATTGAGTCCTTTTTCTACCATTTTCCAGGTGAGAAGAGGAGGAGAGGGAAGCAACGCATGTAAAATAAAGTCGTACATCTGTCCTATCCAGTGGCCCAGCTCAGACTGAGTCGTTTTCCTGCCAATTTCCAGATGGGCGAGGGGAGGGGGCAGGGCAGCGGAGTTAGGTTAGTGGAAGTAGTCTAATTGACCTAGTTTCAGGCCAAAATTTGAACTTCCCACTATGATATCACTACAGCGTTGCCACATATAACGCCACCATCTCGGATCTGCCACCTTGAATAAATTTGATGACACTGCTTTGTTTGCCCTATTACTCATGTGGTTACACTATCGGTGTGTAAATTTGGTTTGTTTTTCTTTCTCCTATGCTCTCGTCTTTGCAATAATTATATCTTCATGAAAAAGTGCTCATGTCATCAGTTTTTCATATTAAATAGTTACCCGAAGCTACAAAATCAAATAATACCAAATGATTGTATAAATCGTCTTCACTATGATCAGTTCGAAGTCTGTATTTATTTTACATGTTGGTATCAGATAGCACGATCTCCAGCGGCTACGAAATAACAAAAAAATACAGTTAAATTGGCTTCCGAGTCAGAAGTACCTTTGAACGACGGAAATAGACGCAATATTGACATTTAGCATTGTGCACCAATTAGTGACAGGCGTTTTGCGGTCTTCAGAAGCTCTGTTCGTCACACATGCTATTTGCTAATTAATTTATGCTCGATTACTAACATTTCAAACCTTTTGTTCGTTTTCTAAATGAGAATGGTTCTTTGACATCATTTTGAAACAAGCAAAATGAAGTGCGACTTCATTCGCTGGTTATATTGTGCACAGGAGTACAATGATCAGACAAAACATTATCACCACCTACGACATAAACTCAACCAGGTGATAGCAGCTTCACCTGGCGAGGAATGCCTGCTAGTGAGACACTCGTACGCTGTACGTAGTGTCGGTGACCGTGGTCTCTGTGTGTAGAATGGGGAATGCGCATACTGTATCTGTGTCTGACCGAAGGCAGACTGTGGTGGTACAGAGGCTTGGTAAAAACATATTGGAAACTGCATGATTTACTGGGAGTTTGAGGAGTGCTGTGGTGAATTTCTTCAACACATGACGTAAGCATGGTGACCACATCCAGACGTCAGAGAATTGGGCGGCCATCCCCCATTATAGATGTCGGACGTTGTTGGCTGAGCAGACTGGTGAAACTGGACAAATGATGAACTGCGGTGGAAATAACCTAAGGCTTTAATGCTGGGCAGAGTACAAGTATGTCTGAACACACAGTGCACTAAACACTCCTAACGATGGGCCTCCACAGCAATGACCCATCCACGTGCCAATGTAAACGCCACGACGTCGACAGCTACGAGCCCATCGGAACTGGACGTTGGCGATGTGGCAAATCGATACGTTCTTCATACCGCCGAAAGGAGCGCGCGAATCCGTCTTCTTCCAGGGGCATAGCTCCTTGACCCCCGTATTGCCGGACAGAGACAAGCTGGAAGCGCGTCCGTTATGCTCTGGTTAACATTCATGTGGGCATCTGGGGTCCAGTGGGGCTTGTGCCAAGGCACAACAGCGGCCAAAGAGTATCGTACACTGGTTTCAGGTCTCGTATCCCCCCTCATGACAACCGTTTCGCAATGGTAGTGGCATTTTTGGCAAAATAATACACCTTGTCCCTAGTCCAGGAGTGTGATGGTTTGGTTCGAGGAGCACAGTGGCGAGTTCCAGTTAATGTGATGGCCCTCCAACTCGCCCTCGATCGAACACATCTGGGATGTGATTGAATGTGATGTCAGAGCTCATCGCCCTCCTCCCCGGAAACTACTGGAATTAGGAGACTTGTGTGTGCAGATGTGGTGGCAACTCCCTCCAGCGATCTTGCCACTGACGCGTTGCTGATGATATCTGTGCTAAAGGTGGACATACCGGCTGTTAGGCAGGTGTTCATGATCTTCTGGCTGATCAGAGAATGTCTGTTTGTAAAATTGTTGTTCTCACAGCTCGTCCGAGTATCGATGTGTGTATAAGAGCCTTGCGGGCAATAGTGTTGGCTATTTGTGAGAATAAGTAAAACTTCATCTCTGTCCTCAGTACTGGCTTTATATCGTCATGTGATTAACGCTGCGGTCATCAGCAGTCGGTCAAGGAACTTTAAAGTATGTTGTTGTTGTTGTTGTGGTCTTCAGTCCTGAGACTGGTTTGATGCAGCTCTCCATGCTAATGTATCCTGTGCAAGCTCCTTCATCTCCCAGTACCTACTGCAACCTACATCCTTCTGAATCTCCTCAGTGTATTCATCTCTTGGTCTCCCTCTACGATTTTTACCCTCCACGCTGCCCTCCAATGCTAAATTTGTGATCCCTTGATGCCTCAGGACATGACCTACCAACCGATCCCTTCTTATAGTCAAGTTGTGCCACAAACTCCTCTCCTCCCCAATCCTATTCAATACCTCCTCATTAGATACGTGATCAACCCACCTAATCTTCAACATTCTTCTGTAGCACCACATTTCGAAAGCTTCTATTCTCTTCTTGTCCAAACTATTTATCGTCCATGTTTCACTTCCATACATGGCTACACTCCATACAAATACTTTCAGAAACGACTTCCTGACACTTAAATCTATACTCGATGTAAACAAATTTCTCTTCTTCAGAAACGCTTTCCTTGCCATTGCCAGTCTACATTTTATATCCTCTCTACTTCGACCATCATCAGTTATTTTGCTCCCCAAATAGCAAAAATCCTTTACTACTTTAAGTGTCTCATTTCCTAATCTAATTCCCTCAGCATCACCCGACTTAATTCGACTACATTCCATTATCCTCGTTTTACTTTTGTTGATGTTCATCTTATATCCTCCTTTCAAGACACTGTCCATTCCGTTCAACTGCTCTTCTAAGCCCTTTGCTGTCTCTGACAGAATTTCAATGTCATCGGCGAACCTCAAAGTTTTTATTTCTTCTCCCGGGATTTTAATACCTACTCCAGATTTTTCTTTTGTTTTCTTTACTGCTTGCTCAATATACAGATTGAATAACATCGGGGAGAGGCTACAACCCTGTCTCACTCCCTTCCCGACCACTGCTTCCCTTTCATGCCCCTCGACTCTTATAACAGCCATCTGGTTTCTGTACAAATTGTAAATAGCCTTTCGCTCCCTGTATTTCACCCCTGCCACCTTTAGAATTTGAAAGAGAGTATTCCAGTCAACATTGTCAAAAGCTTTCTCTAAGTCTACAAATTCTAGAAACGTAGGTTTGCCTTTCCTTAATCTTTCTTCTAAGATAAGTCGTAAGGTCAGTATTGCTTCACGTGTTCCAACATTTCTACGGAATCCAAACTGATCTTCCCCGAAGTCGGCTTCTACCAGTTTTTCCATTCGTCTGTAAATGGTTCAAATGGCTCTGAGCACTATGCGACTTAACTTCTGAGGTCATGAGTCGCCTAGAACTTAGAACTAATTAAACCTAACTAACCTAAGGACATCACGCACATCCATGCCCGAGGCAGGATTCGAACCTGCGACCGTAGCGGTCACGCGGTTCCAGACTGAAGCGCCTTTAACCGCACGGCCACACCGACCGGCCGTCTGTAAATAATTCGCGTTAGTATTTTGCAGCTGTGGCTTATTAAACTGATAGTTCGGTAATTATCACATCTGTGAACACCTGCTTTCTTTGGGATTGGAATTATTATATTCTTCCTGAAGTCTGAGGATATTTCGCCTGTCTCGTACATCTTGCTCACCAGATTGTAGAGTTTTGTCAGGACTGGCTCTCCCAAGGCCGTCAGTAGTTCTAATGGAATGTTGTCTACTCCCGGGGTCTTGTTTCGACTCAGGTCTTTCAGTGCTCTGTCAAACTCTTCACGCAGTATCGTATCTCCCATTTAATCTTTATCTACATCCTCTTCCATTTCCATAATATTTTCCTCAAGTACATCGCCGTTGTGTAGACCCTCTATATACTCCTTCCACCTTTCTGCTTTCCGCTCTTTGCTTAGAACTGGGTTTCCATCTGAGCTCTTGATATTCATACAAGTGGCTCTCTTTTCTCCAAAGGTATCTTTAATTTTCCTGTAGGCAATATCTATCTTACCCCACGTGAGATAAGCCGCTACATCCTTACATTTGTCCTCTAGCCATGCCTGCATAGCCATTTTGCACTTCCTGTCGATCTCATTTTTGAGACGTTTGTATTCCTTTTTGCCTGCTTCATTTACTTTAATGTATATAGCTGCATATTACTGAAAGATACACCTATCAGCTGGAGAATCATGAGACAATAGAGAATTCCTGTAGAGCAACGTGGGAGTAAGTATCATAAAGAGAGAGATGCAGATACAATTTTTGTGGAGGACGTCTGCTAAGCAGAGGAGTGACTAGTTTTAAAATGATCAGATGCCATCCTTTTGGTTTGGTGCTCTACACTCATTCCGCTGCTGTTTAGCTTCCAATTAGCAAGTTTTCCATAACGTTATTTTGTTGAAGTAACGGGATAGACCTCTTTCAACGCAAGAGAACTGGGTGATTTTCGTGATTTTTCTCAAGTAAAATAAAAAGTACTACTAAATCTGATGATACAGTTTTATTACTTACACTTTGCCTTCCTCTTTTACTCTTTAAGAAATTATTTTTGTGCCCATATCGGACGCTCCCTCTAATCACTGCACCAGGTGGAAGGACTCCTCGCAGACGGAACATTGGTCACTGGTGGGAGTTCTCGGACCACTCCTATTGGACCTTGTAATGGTACTTAAATTACGTAACCATTACGGCACCTCACCTAAACCTCTCGATACCAGTAATATTCTACTGTGTTTCTGTAAAGTAGTTTACATATTTCTGAGTCAACATTCAGATTTGATTTCATTAATGTAGAAGTACTTTCATTCATCGATATGTTTTTATTGCAATGATATTACTCTTGTGTGTATTCTTTCTTTTGTCACTATGATCTTTGACGTACTTGTAACTCTAATTTTTGGGCGCGTAAGCGATTGTTAGTTGTTAGAGAGTCGGACCTTGAAAAGGTCAAGTCTTGGACGTCATGTTGGAAAGACGCATATTGTAGTCAGCTTAATAAATGTGAACTTCAATAGTGACGAAGATATTTTCAAGTACGTTTTGTATTGTGAAGTGATGTTTTGTGTGTTACGTGATAACTGCAACAAAAGTAATAAAAAAAGGAAGTTTAACTTAAATTCGGAGTGCTGATTATGTTTTTACATCACCATTGTGCTAACTTTCAAAGGTTTAATCTTCAAGAATGGTTTGTGAAACACATCTATAAAACTTTTGAATATAGCAGAATAAAACCCAGGCCTCTTTGCATCCGAGCTTGGAATCATCACCACCTAGATTTTCGACGATTGAGCCATGATTTCACAACGAGACCAGCGTGGGAAACACGAAAAGATGAGTGCCTAGTTTATTCATTATTACATGAAATGACTTTATTAAATGTGCTCTAATGACACCTGCCACATAATAACTTTGTTGTTGCCCGAAAATGCAGTATTTAGCAGCGTGAGCAACACCACAATCATTATTAAATTTAGACCTTTGTTGTGGTAGGGTTGTTAGAACCTGTAGCAAAATAACTTTTTATAAGTCACTTTCAACATAATTTCTATTAGCGTATAGAATAACTGAGAAATGTTACATTCTAAAAATGTCATTTTCTTCGCTCATAAAATCGAGACAAAAGCTTGTACCGAAAATAGATTTTTGATGATATTGGAAAAAGGCTTTGTACGTTGGTAGAGAATTTGATGTAGGAAGTCAGTATCAAATTCCGGTCAAAATTGTATGTACTGTTCTCAAGTTTTTTTTCCACAGTCCAGGGCATCTCTAGACATGTTTTCGGCATGGAATCTCATTGAAGTAGAATTGTCTTCAGTGATGAGTCACTCTTAGAACTGAGATCCGATGACCAGCGTATGTACGTCTGGAGACATGTTTTCGGCATGGAATCTCACT
Organism: Schistocerca nitens; assembly: GCF_023898315.1. NCBI lineage: Eukaryota > Metazoa > Arthropoda > Insecta > Orthoptera > Acrididae > Schistocerca > Schistocerca nitens. The sequence goes on along the minus strand of NC_064619.1, from coordinate 527,038,791 downwards.
GACTGGAGTAGAATTGCCTTCAGTGATTAGACCCGATGAATTGAGCCCCGATGACCAGCGTACACATGTCTGGAAACGCCCCATACAGCACTGGGATACCAACCTCACTATCGCCCACCATCTGGCCCAACACCTAGGACTGATGGTCTGGCATGCATTTCTTATCATAGTAGCACCCCTTTGGTTGTCAACCGCGTCATCCTTGCAGCACAGCAGTACGTCGACGATATTCTGTGCCCTGTTATTTGGACCTTCATGGGAAGCCATCCTGGTCCTACATTTCAGCAAGATAATGCCAGCCATAACATTGCAAGAGTTTCTGCTGCTTCGTGTTTGCAGTCCCTCCGTTGGCCAGCAAGGTTACGGGATCTCTCCCCAACTGAGAGCGTTTGGAGCATTATGGACAGGGCCCTCCAACCAGTTCTGAGTTATGATGATCTAACTCACCAGTTGGATAAAATTGGGCATAATGTCGCTCAGGGGGATAATGTCGCTCAGGGGGGGGGGGGGGGGGGGGAGTCCAACAACTATATCAATCAACACCGAGCCGAATAAGGGCCAGACGTGATCCAATGCGTTATTAACTTGCTCAGTTTGAGAAACTCTTTCTCTTGAATATATCTCCCAGTTTTTCTGAAATCGTAATCATGTATCACATCTACCGACTTCCGTCGCATTTGGATAATTCTTTCGTGGAGGGTCGTTTTTGTCTTAGAATATAGTTTACGTCTTAAGTTGCTCGTTCTCGTTTGGATAGGGTGTGTGCATGCTATGTGTGTACACAGGAGGAGATGGTTACAGTTTGTGAATGGCTAAAGGCGCTTTTGGCATTGCTTCGAATTGTAGCGGTGGCAGAGAATATGTTGCGTCGCGTGGGGTGCCTCAGACGTCGCTTGTTTCACCCACAGTTGATCCACCCTCACTCTAGGGTGAGTAGTGGATGGTAGCACTTTAGAATCACTCTAGGAGGAAGATCAAAGTGGAGGCTGACCGCTTAGCCTCGCCTTTCACCTTGTGAATGAGCAGGTGGCCGCTCGTTCGACAGGGCCCGACCGAGCACATGGTGCGAAGCGTTTGTTAGTTTTTGGGAGCACCTTAAGGAAATAGCGTTCAGGCCACAATAGAAGATCAATGTGCACTCAGTACGTGTACCAGGGGGGTTCATCTGAGATTAGGAGGAAGCCTTGCATTTGGCTACTGAGCGTTGGTGAGAACATGTGTCAGTAGCTTGTGACTCAAGTGGGCACCAAAGATGTCTGTCACTTGGGTTCTGAGACTATCCTCAATTCATAATGTGAGCGTGTGGGTGCTATTCTGTCATTCTGCGCAACGGATTAATCTGAGATGTACCCTTTACCCTGTGGCTCCTGGAAGATGCAATTTCCACCCCCACACTACTACAGAAGTGAGACAGACGCTCCTAACGTTCTAAAGAGAAATGCCTGAAAAACTTTCAGCAATAAATATCTTCTGGAGTCGTCCGCTGTTAGTAAATGACACAAAAATTCACAAAATTTCTTACGTAACTGGTGGGGTACTTGGGTACTGGAGTAGTGCTAGTTAGTGTAAGTAAAACATGAAACTAACGAAAATTATTATTTATTTTGCAAAAATTCTGAAAAATCACAATGGCACTTTTAGTTATGAACTGAACACGTTATTTCCGGGTTCTCTTCGGAATGTGAAGTTACCTCTTAAGAATAAGATTCGCTAATGAAATTTCTATACAAAGTTTAAGATTGTTAATGACTTGGCAGAATGGCTGAGAGCCGCATCTACTCAACTTGAATAATTATCCATTAGACTGTTGCTAGGTACGATCGAGGCTGTCACGTGTGAAATGCAATGAAGTGTACTGTTGTGGAGGAAATATGGGGCTCGCAAGAGCTGTAGTGCACAATACCGTAAGCTGAGATAACTGCTGTCTGCGCCGCTCGCTACTGACAAATAAGATCGTAACTCTCGTTCTATCTGGTATGACCTTCGCCAATCCAGCTGTCCCTACGCCTTGATGAAGGCAAGGACTCCTATTCGCTCCTAGTCTAACTACTGGCGTGGTACACCAGTCAGATAACCAGTCCACCGCGATGCCACTCAAAAATTCGCTCCCAGGCGTTTAACTATAACTCTGTCCGTTCACACCGCACAATAAGTGTGGCGACCAACACAGTGAACAATGCTTAATCACAAGGACTCAATATAGAGTCGCACTCCGATTCGCTCTCGACAGAGGTGCTCTCCCAGTGAAGTACTGAGGAGAGACTTGTTCCTCGCTCTTTGAGTACACGTACGAGTGCACCTACTCTCGTTACGTGTTCTCGCTCCAAGAGCGACAATGGAACGGCCTCTCTCCACGCCAGACGTGAAGGGGTATATCTTTCGGTCTCTTCCATTACTCCTTCAGCTCAAGGCGTCAGAAATATCGTCTGCCGATCAGCATTTCACTTCTAGAACGGGAGAATGACGTTTCGTTTAAGGCGACCAATCCAGAAATCTGTAGCATCGGCGATTGGCGTTTGCTGTCTCCCTGAGAAAATCTTTAAAACTGTGTGCTATGTTGTAAAGAATGCGTAGGCTGGTCGCTCCCACAAAATGTAGCGGAATTTGCTTTTAAGCCGAACACGGGGTCGTCCTTTCACTCGAACAAACGCTGTCTGCTCTACAGGCGGTCACCGGCCAATGTAGATAGGTTGGGACTGGCCTCCTGGCGTGCGGTTGCTCTCCCGAACTAAAAGCTCCTGTGGCCGTCGTGCCTGGAATGTGTGTGTGTACGCCAGCCTCGAGTATTTCAACCACGGTGCGCTTGCTTGTTATTTGCATATCGTTTACATGAATTCGTACAACATTGACTTTATCTTATCGAGTTTGCGTTCGAATGAAGAGTCTTGATGTGCGGAATATGATTGTGAGGGCGGAATATGTAAGCAATGAAGGTCATGAGACCACGACGTCTTACAATAAGGACAGCTGGTTGAAGTAATGAAGGGGCTGGCCGCACATGCAGGCTGCAAATGGAGCATGTAATTCACAGCATGGTTCGCAGAGTTCATCAGGGTCCTGTGGTTTGGAGCCGAGCAGAGGGTCTCCACCAGAGGCTTCATCGACTGTGTGATGGTCTTGGCTGCAGATTTCTGGACCTGCATTATCAAATGGAGAATTGTAGGACTCACGCTGATAAGTCAAGGGTGCGCTACACAAGGGAAGCAGCTATTCAGATAACAGAGTACTGGAAAGACTACACTGGTCTTGCGGTTTGATTTGAAAGGCTACAGGGAACTATAGGTTTATGCCCTGACAGCAATAGCTTTAGCTTGTAAGCGTCCACGTGTATACCTGGCAATGCATCTCCAAACCGATTCTTCCCTTTGACAGTGGTGTTGTTGCCGCTTTCATCAGAATCTTAAATAATGCTTGAATACTGAAATAATTTAATGAAGTGGTGACTATGTCATTTTTTAGTCAGTTATTGATGGGTGATTAATGCGAGGGTTGTCCAGAAAGTAAGTTCCGATCGCTCGCTAAATGGAAACCACAGTACAAATCAGAAAAATTTTATTTGCAACAGTTAGCTACACTTTCCAGATACTTCTCTACACAGTCGGACCGTAAAATTACTACTGGTTCACCACAGGTTATTAATCTCAATCAATACACAAAATGTAAAGTGGAAGTAGGTGCCAAGGAATAACTGGTGAAATTACACACAGTTTTCGATAACACTCTTTATTCAAATTTGGTGCAAGACTTTACGATAGTTTAAAAAATACCAACAATCATTTAACAAATAAGTCACAATTTACGATATGAAAGGACTATTAAATTATTATTAAAAATTTCACGCCAGTAAAAGGCAAGTACAGGCAAGCAATTTAACGTATACAACGCGACGCTGTTACAGGTGAATTTCACTCCGTTCATTAAATGGCGCAGAATCTAACTTGTCTGCAACATATAAAGCCAATCCTGTTTACAAAAGTTCTCAAAATAGTCAAAACAGAAAACGCATGAGTCATACACACCGGCGGGGGGGAGGGGGGGAGGGGGGGGACAGCCACAGTTAATAACATTAACATTTCCAAAATGTATAAGAAAACAAATTTTACAAATTTCTGCCAGTTAACTTACGGCAAACACACACGCTCGCCAGGTAGGACTTGCGAATTTTTACAACTTTCTCCTTTCAAGGCAAGAAAACACACTAATAACCATCTACCTATATAAAACACATAAGCACGTTGAGTAAAAGCCTTAAAAGGTATTGCATTGTAAAAACACACAACAGTTTTTGCTGACTAGAAACAATATAAAAAGCCCATACGGCTTACATTAACAACCTTGCTTATTATAGGCAAATATACATAAACACAAATATCCGTAAGTTACAACTTCCAGATGAGCAGGAATTCGTTATGCAATTGACTAGTTCTTACCACGAGGCAAAATGAATTTTTCTCATTTCTTAGAGTACCTCTTACACGTGAGTCTAGTAATACTAGTTATGGCAGGCCAGAGAATGGATCAGGTCTTAGTCCCTTGCATTTTAAACAGTACAGTCATTGGTGCCTTAGACTTTCACAGACATGGCGGAGTAGAACAAACCGGTAGGTAAACTGGGGGGGAAAGAAGATTTACTCTGACTCCCCCCCCCCTCATTCGGCCTCAAAAGGGGACAAACGGACCACCCTTTCTAATATTACCCCCTTCCCGCGGGTGGGCAGACGAGAATGAATGGCGGGAAATCCCCAGAAACTACGGCTGGTTTAATTAACAAGAATAGGTAAATTGAATTCAATTAAATTTAATGAAAGCTGTTAACAATCAATACTCAGCTTCTGGTGCGTTACGACTCCCAGGACTGAACCAACGCAGCACCTCCAAATGCTCTGCCGAGCCGCCCGCTGTCAGCCGTTTCAACGGATGCAGGAAGGCACGCCGATGTTCAGAACCTCCTCGCCGGTCGACAGCATACGGCCGAACTGCAGATTAGGCCCCTTGCTGACCCACGCTCAGGAAGATTCCTTTCGCGAGGAGCAGTTAACGCCCCACACCACGGAGCCGCTGCTCGCGTCGCTTACGCTGATGCCGCGGTCTGCGTGCTGTCCCTCTAGCACCGGCAGAGAAGCCGCTTCTTGATGCCCCGACTGCCAACTCTCCACGAAAGCCTATCCAGCCACTTCTTAAACCCACGCGAACAGCCCACTTTTCCCCTTTCCCGTTAGAAGGAGACACCGAAGCTTTCAATTGAGACAACGGCGCCACCGCCAGAAAACGGTCACGCTACGCGCTGCGGCGCGCTTTTCAAAGCTAACTTCACTACGGCTGAATAGTCGCCGCTCAGACTTAGGCTTTTGTCGGAGCATTATACCAAATTTCCAACACCATCGTCATAGAAGGCAGCCACCTGTGCTTTCTGATAATTCTGTACGCTGGTCTATAGCGCGTAGCCTGCACCCAGGTGTTTTCTTCCGTATCCAGCGTTTCATGTGAACAGAGATGATACTTAGGACGAACCAATTAGGGCTGTGTTGTGGGTGATTAAACACTTCCAATCGGAAAGGCTGCAGGAGCCCCTTCCCCTGCCGATCGGAACTTATTTTCTGGCTAACTCTCGTATATCAACATGGGATTAAACTTTTATAAAAAAATGGCAAAAGTTTTTTGATCATAAAATACGACAAACAGCAAAAGCTAACCGAGTTGACAAACAGCTCATGAACTTTTGGCAAAGCAAAAAGAAGCAACAAATAATATGCACTCCGGATTGAAATTACTCTTTGATGGAGCCCTGAAATCTCGACAGATTCCAACGGGTAACACACCCTTCACAAGTTTCTACCATGGATCAATTTGACTCACTTATATGCTAATGCACACAAGGAAATCAAACGTCCAAGTGGCAGACCCGATACAAATAAGATTTTCCTCGGCACAGCAAATTGTTTGAGATGACTGGGGTCTGAACTGTTGGTATAAAACTTCACCACAGGCTCCCAAGTCAAAGCCAATGCCAGTGCGAAGTCACGCTCAGGATGAGTGTCCAAAGAGCAACCCACTTACAACAGGAGCCAAGACCAGAATGTTCTTTCCAGACCAGAATCTGAACCGAAAGTCCAATTTTTTCTTCTCCTCTCTTTCCATCAAACCTTGGTAAACTCGAAAAGAGCGCCCACACTACCACCCCCACAAGGGTTTCATGCCAATCACAAGACTCCAGGAGCACCATGCTATGCCTCTCGCTCGTCTGCTCCACCCTCTGGCCAATCCTAACCAAAGTTAATAATGTTCTTTTCTCTGCTGGAGAAGCAGCCAATCCCTGACTCATAATTTCCGTGCAGTAAGGAGAATACGTTACGCTCCCAAATTGTTTTATCACACAGCCACTTTAGGCAGCATGTTTTGAGTGAAAACACATTTATCACAGAGATCATTATCTGGACGGGCCAAACATTATAGCATATCTGACCAGGGGCCTCGGCTTTTGTGTCCCGTCGTAAGACATTTCAGATTCGTCATAAATGTTGCACTCCATCCTAAATTTCTTGTAATGGCCTCAGGATTCCTAAAAACCTCTGTAGGCAGAGAGACAACACCGCCTGACACCTCCATCGATAGCGTCTGGTCCAAGGTGAACGTGGAAACTCGCAGATTTTTACTGACGCCATCCCTTTACACAATGGGCGTTTATGACATTATGGCATTGTCGAAACGCCTTGGCTAGGCGACCCACTTCTCTTCTGTGTCCCTGTCTCTGTTGTGGCCAGAAACGCATAACCCGTAGGTCCAGGTAGGCAGTTTTTCGCCTCTTCGGCTGAAAGCATTGTCTTTACACTGGTGCGCGAAATTCTTGGGAGCAGCGTTCCGTCTCCAGCAAGTCCTTTGAGATGTTACTCTCGATAATAGCTCCACGTGGCTCCCAGGGCCCAAATGTCCACTTCAAGGTTTACTGTTAAATAATCAAACTTCCTGCTTGTTCTCAACTCCAGAAAATACTATTTAAAGGAGAGCTACCATAAAGATCCTGCATGCATTAACAATATTCATTCTTCCATCAGTGCCGGCTCATGTGGATAACTTCCTGTCGTTTCACAAAAATGATGTCTAAGGTGTAATAACAACATTACAGAGTAACTCTGAATATGGAAATAAGTGAGGGAGTGACTTGTTCTCTCTCATACTTGTGGAATGCACAACTTTTTTTTTTAAAGTTGGGCCGTAGTTTGAGGTACGCTGAACACTCGCACGTTGGTGGGGAAAGAGCGAAATCAGACCATGTCCATAGTAAGGACAGTTAAACTTTCAAAATCTTGGGCAATTTTTAAAGTATTTGTAACACAGGTTGCAAGTTTACTGCTCACCAAGAAATTTGCCTCCCTCAAATTACTCTTGAGGACCGAGAACTGGTTGAATCCAGAAACAGAAAGCTGTGAAACATCTATCGAGTCATGGAAGATACATCAAAAAGACAGACTGGGCGCCACAGGAAGATGCCTATTGACCGTAGTCAATAAAACTATTCTCTCTATTGAGGTCTAGCCTGAGTTTGTCAAGTTATCCGTGAGTGTGTAACAGGTCTAGGCGAAACCAAAATAAATGTTGGATGTTTTTACCGGCCACCCAATCACGCCGTGACAGTTTTTGAGTAATTCGAGAAAAGTCTATGCTCAGTAGCGCGTTAACACACACAGCGTGCAATACAAAGGCCAGCAACGGTTAATTAACATATTTTGGAAAACGCAGAAGAAGCAAAGACTGTTGCAGTCTCGGTTCAAAACAGAGAGCGCAGATTACAACAGAAAAACTTAGTAAAGATTCGTGTGTCTGTAAAAAGATCGATGCGCGAAGCTTGCAACTACTGCTACCGCCATACTTTAAAAAAATCTTGCCGAGAAAATTATGGTTCCACGTAAAACTGCTAAGGCTTCTTTCCAGTTACTCGTTGACCACGGTCGTGAGGCAATAGAGGACAGTGAAAGGAAAGCTCAAGTTTTAAACTTCAAATTCAAGAAACCGTTCACGCAGGAGGGTCGTACAAACATGTCGTCATTTGACTGTCGCACAGACTCCTGTATGGAGGACGTAGTGCCCGCATCTCGTGGTCGTGCGGTAGCGTTCTCGTTTCCCACGCCCGGGTTCCCGGGTTCGATTCTCGGCGGGGTCAGGGATTTTCTCTGCCTCGTGATGGCTGGGTGTTGTGTGATGTCCTTAGGTTAGTTAGGTTTAAGTAGTTCTAAGTTCTAGGGGACTGATGACCATAGATGTTAAGTCCCATAGTGCTCAGAGCCATTTGAACCATTTTGAGGACGTAGTAATAGACATTGCTGCCGTAGAAGAGCAACTGAAAGAGTTGAAAACAAATTAGTTCCCAATTCGGTTTTATAAAGGGTACCCCACGGCATTTGCCACTTACTTGGTTTGCATTTATAGCGAACCTTTCGAACAGTGCGAAGCCGCAAGCGACTGGAAAAAGCGAGGGTGACTCATGTATATAAGAAGTATAAAAGAACAGACCCGCAAAATTACAGACCACTATCCTTACCATGGGTTTTCTGCAGGATTTTAGAACATATTCTCAGTTCGAATGTAACAAACATCAGCAAGAGCTCCTACCAACTGAAATCGAACTAATCTGATAGGACCACGGTTTACCATTTGTCTAGGATCCACCAGATGTGGTCATGAGTGCAGGAGAGACACTGCAGGCGATCGTGCTGTTAGCAAAGGCGCTGACGCCAGTCATTTGCTGCTGCTATAGCCCATTAGCGCCAAATTTATTTTATTTATTTATTTTTTATTTACACTTCAAGTTCCTTAGGACCAAATTGAGGAGCAAATCTGCAGGGTCATGAAACGTGTCAGTACATTAAATTACAACATAAAAGTAATAATAGATAAAAATAAATTGTTTATGAACCCGAAAAAAGTTAAGCCGTAAGTTTAAGTAAACGCAATCAACGATACAACAGGAATCAGCTTAATTTTTTAAGGAACTCCTCGACAGAATAGAGGGATTGGACAATGAGTAGACTCTTCAGTTTCAATTTGAAAGTGCGTGGATTATTGCTAAGATCTTTGTTTTTCAGTGGTAGCTTATTGAAAATGGATGCAGCAATATACTGCACGCTTTTCTGCGGAAGGGTGTAGGAAGTGTGATACAAATGAGTATTAACTATTAACTGAGTGAAGGCTGCTTATTCTTGGGATAAACCGATATTGTTAACAAGAAATGACAGTAAGGAATATATACATTTAGGGGCCAATGTAAAAATACCCAGACTCGTGAACACGGGTCGACATGAGGTTCGTGAACTTACACTACTTATTGCCCGAACCGCTCGTTTCTGAGACAAAAATATCCTTTTAGAATGGGACGAGTTACCCCAAAATATAATACCATACGACATAAGCGAATGAAAATGAGCAAAGTAGACTAACTTTCGTGTTGAAGCATCAATCTCTTCACATACCGTTCGAATAGTAAAAATGGTAGCGTTAAGTTTTTGAACAAGAACCTGAAAGTGGGCTTTCCACGACAATCTACTATCGGTCTGAATACCTAGAAATTTGAACTGTTCGGTTTCACTAATCATATGCCCATTCTGTGAAACTAAAACGTCAGGTCTTTTGAAGTGTGTGTTAGAAATTATAAAAACTGAGTCTTACTGTGACTTAACATTTGTCTATTTTCTGCAAGCCATGAACTTATGTCATGAACTGCACTATTTGAAACCAAGCCAATGTTCCACACAACATCGTCTACTACTAACCCAGTGTCATCAGCAAACAGAAATATTTTAGTTACCCGTATACTAGAGGACATATCATTTATATAAATAAGGAACAGGAGTGTCCCCAACACTGAACCCTGGAGCACCCCCCACTTGACCGTGCCTCACTCAAACCCCGCATCGCAGCCATTCTCAACACTGTGAATAATGACCTTTTGCTCTCTGTTGCTAAAATAAGAGGTGAACCAGTTGTGAGCTACTCCTCGTATTCTGTAATGGCCCAACTACTGGAGCAATATTTTGTGATCAACACAATCAAACTCCTTAGTTAAATGAAAAAAATGTGCCTAGCGTTGGAAACTTTTTGTTTAACCCATCCAGTAGGCCTACCTCACAGAGAAAACAGAATATAGCATTTTCAGTTGTTAAACGACTTCTAAAGCCGAACTGTACATTTGATAGCGAATCGTGTGATATAAAATGATCAATTACCCTTACATACACAGCTTTTTCAATAACTTAAGCAAGTACTGATGGCATATAAACAGGTCTAAAATGATCCCTTCCACCCTTTTTATAGAGCGGGTTTACTACTAACTACTTTAATCGTTCAGGAAACTGAAACAAGAGGCTCCTCTCCACTCAACTTTGACAGTTGGTCGAATCTATTGCGTTTACGCAGACATAACTGTCTGAATACCACCTCCTCCTTCTAGCTGCCTTCTTGCCAACTGCCAGTTCCCATTCCCCAGCAGCCTTCACCCTACTCAACCTATCTAGTTCCTACTTTGCGTGTTGAAACTGCACCTGAAGGGCACAGATCTTACGCTCCTGCTACTCTGTCAACCTATTTCTACTACAGATTCTTCATTCCCAGGAGAAGATCCCGCTAGAATGCCCATTGGCTTCCCCATTGCACTCCCCACAATGAAAGTACTTTAAACAAATTCCACACCGTAATCCACTACTAACAAACCTACGGCAGAGCCCACACTTCTCACACATGGTAAAATTTTACAGTTACTGAAAAAAACCATACGTCTACGTTACGTAAGATCAGTTACACCAGCAGAACTATTTATAGAACTAACAATAGTGCTCTCGAAATTCTCTGTCTACACTACTGGACATTAAAATTGCTGCACCACGAAGATGACGTGCTACAGACACGAAATTTAACCGACAGGAAGAAGATGCTGTGATATGCAAATGATTAGCTTATCAGAGCATTCACGCAAGGTTGGCGCCGGTGGCGACACCTACAACGTGCTGACATGAGGAAAGTTTCCAACCGATTTCTCATACACAAACAGCAGTTGACCGGCGTTGCCTGGTGAAACGTTGTTGTGATGCCTCGTGTAACGAGGAGAAATGCGTACCATAAGGTTTCCAACTTTGATAAAGGTCGGATTGTAGCCTATCGCGACTGCGGTTTATCGTATCACGACATTGCTGCACGCGTTGGTCGAAATCCAATGACTGTTAGCAGAATATGGAATCGGTGGGTTCAGGAGGGTAATACGGAACGCCGTGCTGGATCCCAACGGCCTCGTATTACTAGCAGTGGACGTTACATTTCAGATGTGTTATGACCCGTGGCTCTAACCTTCATTCGATCCCTGCGAAACCCTACATTCCAGCAGGTTAATTTACGACCGCATGTTGCAGGTCCTGTACGGGCCTTTCTGGAAACAGAAAATGTTCGACTGCTGCCCTGGCCAGCACATTCTCCAGATATCTCACCAATTGGAAACGTCTGGTCAATGGTGGCCGAGCAACTGGCTCGTCACAATACGCCAGTCACTACTCTTGATGAACTGTGGTATCGTGTTGAAGCTGCATGGGCCTCTGTACCTGTACACGCCATCCAAGCTCTGTTTGCCTCAATGCCCAGGCGTCTCAAGGCCGTTATTACGGCCAGAGGTGGTTGTTCTGGGTACAGATTTCTCAGGATCTATGCACTCTAATGCGTGAAAATGTAATCACATATCAGTTCTAGTATAATATATTTGTCCAATGAATACCCGTTTATTATCTGCATTTCTTCTTGGTCCAAATGGTTCAAATGGCTCTGAGCACTATGGGACTCAACTGCTGTGGTCATAAGTCCCCTAGAACTTAGAACTACTTAAACCTAGCTAACCTAAGGACAGCACACAACACCCAGCCATCACGAGGCAGAGAAAATCTCTGACCCCGCCGGGAATCGAACCCGGGAACCCGGGAATGGGAAGCGAGAACGCTACCGCACGACCACGAGATGCGGGCTTTCTTCTTGGTGTAGTAATTTTAATGGCCAGTAGTGTACTATTCCCGTCGTGCGGCCATAATCTCGTCGGAAACTTTTTCATATGTGTCACCTGAGAACAAACGCCAGCTTCTCCATTGCACTTATACCTTGTGTTCGAGGTACTACCGCCGACTGTATATATGCATGCTATCCCATGACTTTTGTCGCCTCAGTTTGTAGGCAGTTGTACTTCACTCTTATCATTTGGGAATGGAAAATGAAAGTGGAGCACGAAATGATAACGGTACGGGAAGTACCCTCCATCACACAACTTAGCGTGGCTTGTGGACTGTAAATGTAGATGCAAATAACTCAGTTGATGAGAGTTGAAAACAGAGTACTTTAGTCACTGCGTCTCAGCGACAAACTTCGAAGACAGAGTGTTCATCCCACAGGGGTGTTGGTTCAGTGTACTCATTGTTGTCAATTGTTTCATAGAGTCGGATCCATCCGACACGAAGGCTGATGAAAGCCGTGTTTGAGCGCGCTCGTCATAACGTGCATTGCCGGCGCTGCAGTGCGCTCAGCGTGGTGCGTACAAATTAAGCAAGGCCGCGTGGTCACACACGCATGTGCGTGTGTACACGTGCGCACGCGCGCGGCTCCCCCGGGGGCTATCTGCCCTGATTATTGACTCCATTAATAACAATTGCCATCATATTAGCGCGCTGGGAACCATGCGAGCGCCATTGTGACCCATCCCCTCCCTATGCGCGGCGCGTGTACCTCGCACGTGGCGCGCCCTACGCTACGCAACCAGTTTCGCCCCGGATCACTATCAGGCGTCCTGCTTGTACGCCGTCACCAGGATACGTATCTACAAAGGTTATCTAAAGAACAAGGGTAAAAAAGAGAGCGGCAGAATATTACATTACTGAAATGGTGAACTCAGCACGAACCGCATTGTATAGAAACTGTTGGGGGTAAGGTAAGGACGGCATCGTAGCCCCTTTGCTGGTAATCTGCAAGTTGATCAAACATCCCAGATTTTCCGGGCCGCCGGCCAGTGTGGCCGAGCGGTTCTAGGCGCTACGGTCGCAGGTTCGAATCCTCTTTTTTTTTTTTTTTTTTTTTTCAAAATGATTCAAATGGCTCTGACTACTATGGGACTTAACTTCTGAGGTCATCACTCCCCTAGAACTTAGAACTACTTAAAAGTAACTAACCTAAGGATATCACACACATCCATGCCCGAGGCAGGATTCGAACCTGCGACCGTAGCGGTCGCGCGGTTCCAGACTGTGGCGCCTAGAACCGCTCGGCCACTACGGCCGGCGAACCATTTTTTCCGGGTCATTTCCGGTTTCCTCATAAATGTCGTCCTGCCCAGAGTAAATCATTCGGAACACATAATCAGCTCCGTTTTTAACCCCAAAAAAATGCGAGCAGTTATATTTCTCATTTAATTAAATATTTGTGGAAAACAAGTTTGCTAGATGTATAATGTTGTAGAAATATGTATTTTCACAGTATGTAGGCCTACCGCATTTGGTTTAACTCGTCTTTTGCCTAAAGAAATAGTAAGAGACGTGTTGAAATGAAAAGCAAGTATTATCTACTTGCCGCCTTCCACTTGTGGCCCTCAAGACAAGTAAAAACAAAACCAAAGGCGATATAAAGGAGCATCACTTTGAGAGGTGGCATGAGCCCCCTCTCATATTTCTATCTTACGATTCTCCTCTTTAGTTGCATGCGGTGGAGGGTTGCTTTTCCTTAACACGCGTACTTCCCACGCAGCGTCTCTCGTCACCCGGGTGGGCCGGTGACAGGTGGGCTCGGTGGAACTGGAGAGAGTTAAGCCGACGTGTGTGAGGCAGTCGAGTGAATGCTTTTCAGACGCCGACATTGTCAAGAGACACGCCCGCTGGGGTGTGAAGTAGCGGCTGGGCTAGAGGTTCCGTTACTTCAGAGAAACTTTGCGAAAACACTTTCTGGCGGGCTACCAGCGAGGCGTGGGAATGACTTGTGTACCCACGCAGTTGTGGCGGGAAAATTCCCGCACTTTCTGCAAAATCAGCACAGAAATTGGCGCCAAGAATCTCCATTGGTGGAATGGTAGTGCTCCGGCAATGGAGTGGAATTTCCGCCGGTTTTCGAGTTGCTGATTGGAACGTAACCACGGCCACTGTCGTGGGGGCGGGAATGTTCGGTGTTCGGCCTGTGCGGGTGCTCTGGGTAGTCGGCAGTCGCCTTTCGGTCGAGGACGTCTGAGCAACCAGCCCTCGCCTGCGGTACGCCAGATCGTGTTCTGGGAGATAAGAAGACTGTTGGTAATGTACGTCCGCAGCACCGGCAGATAGGGATTTTCCTAGGTGATAATCAGAGCTCAGCAGAGCGCGCCTGTTCATCCTTTTCTAACTTTGTTCAGTTTCGAGTAGCAGCAATTACTATTGGGTTAGCTGTGTGTCTCTCTTGAGATTTGAGTGGAAAGGAATTGGCTCCACATACCACTTCGTCTTAAACCTCACGATCTAAGTTAGGGACAACTTCACCTTTACTGTGTTTGTATGAATCTCCAATTTTAGCCAATTTGATGTTTTACATCTCCTGTGTCTCTTTTACTATTCTGCGTTTAATCTTAATAAATCATATTGTTATTTTGGACAGAACTTTCTTTCTGTTAATCAAGAGAGCAACCCTATCATTCCTCACTATGCTAATGAAACCTTTGTTTATTTAACTTATTTATCAAATTAAATTATTGCAGGTGCCAAACTCTCTTCTATTCCACTAGCAGGGTTCATTAGAGTCAGTTCGCGTATTTGTTTTATCCTTGTGCAACAGCAAAAGTCGGAGTTAGAATAGGGGGGGCTTAGAGCATGATTTACACATGTGGATTCTAGTAGAATTTAGTGATAAATACACTACTAGCCCCGGCACCTCGCATAATATGGCGACCCTTGGCCTCGGATCTTTCCTGTGAATCTCTGATAAACAAACAGGATTCTTAGTAGGAACATTCAATTTTTTTTCTCTCTATTTTTTTTAATGATTAATACCCAAGTTTTTTTTGTTTTGGTAGTTCCGCGTTTAGTTTTAAGTAGCGGCGCATGACTACAGTTTTTGTTTTCAGTATATATATTTTTTTGTTCATTGTTTTTTTTGTGTTTCGCTGATGTGGTGTCTGTACCGCATCGCACTTTGTCGGATTTGTGTGTGGTTTCTGTACCACATCATATTGTGTTTGTGATTACAGCGTTGGAACAGCGTTGTTGAAATTTTATGTTTATGTGTAAAAAATATATGGAGTAGATTAATTTTATTGTGCATTTTAGATGAATTTGTTTTTATGAATGATAACGAGAAGTAAGGCACGACTATTATCGGGCGAAGCTAAAACAAAAGAGGATAGCGTAATGGATAAGGGGCAGTTTACTGACGGGAATAGGTTCGGAGATGAGATGGGCACATTTTTAGCAGGACAGGACGCCAGGGGCATTGATGAGGAAGGTGATTTGGACGCGATCTCAGAGCAGCGTTGCGGCCGTGATTATGATAGTGAAGTAGAGGATGAAACAGAGACAGGCACACAGGTCGAGACGGTAGCAGAAGTTTATAGTCAAACGAACGAGTGCAGACAGAGGCCAGCTCGGTCACGTCAGAGCTCTAGCGCCCAGGTGTCCAGAGTTACATCGCCCATGTTTGAAGAGGATCAAGAAGATGACGTAAACCCAATACTGAGCTTCCTACGATCAATGAAAGAAGAAGCTGACGAACAGCGTAAGAAGGAGAAGGAAGAAGAGGAGAAACAACGTAAGAAGGAGAAGGAAGAAGCTGACGAACAGCGTAAGAGGGAGAAGGAAGAAGAGGAGAACCAACGTAAGAAGGAGAAGGAAGAAGCTGACGAACAGCGTAAGAGGGAGAAGGAAGAAGAGGAGAAACAACGTAAGAAGGAGAAGGAAGAAGCTGACGAACAGCGTAAGAGGGAGAAGGAAGAAGAGGAGAAACAACGTAAGAAGGAGAAGGAAGAAGCTGACGAACAGCGTAAGAGGGACACTGAGGCAATAATCTCGCATATAGGGGCAATTCGTGGGGAATTATTAACAATAAAGAAAGAATGTGGAGAAGCAAAACAAATGTCAATGGTAGCACAAAAAGTAGCAGGCCTAGCCAAAACTGCAGCAACAGGGGCAATGAAAATCGCAAGAGTAACTCTTAAACTCGCAGGGCGCTTGCGACGTGCGACACAAGTCCACTCGAAATCCCTAGCGGCCTTAAAGACTCAAGGTAATATTGCGGTTACGAACATCACGAAACGAATGAAAGAAGTAGAGAGTCGGATAGCAAAACTAGAGCGAAATGGGCACACGAGCACTGCGCGTTCGGATACCAATGATGGAGCACACAGGATTGTGTCTCCGAGGAAAAGCCCGCCGTGCTCTAGCCCAGTGACAGCGTGCGGAACAAACAATGCACACGCAGAAACAGCGAGTAATAGCCCCAATAATTGCAGCCCACTTAGAAGAGTGAATGCTGAATGCCACTTCCACTGTGATACAGACGTAGCACATCACAGTTATCAGCAAGATAGATCAGGACACTCCGCAGACGTGCAAGTATCGGAAACGTCTGACAACACCAGTGCGAGGATCGGACAGAATTTTGATCACAATCACTTCCTGTCGATACTCAAATTCCAGAAGTTCAAAGATAATGGAGGGTCGATGCATCCGAAGAGCTGGGTGATGCAATTTACTAATTCATTACCGTCGTCATGGCCAACCCAGGCCAAATTAGAATTCATGTGTGGACACATCGAAGGCCAAGCCGCGGAAAAGATGCGGGGCGTGGCAGCGACGTGTCGGACTTATCAGGAATTTGTTGGTGCATTCCTGCGGACCTACTGGTCAAAGGAAACGCAAGACAGGATTAAAGAGGAAATAATATTTTGTCCTGAACTGGAAGTGTCCGGGCATAAGAGCGCAACCAAATTTTTTGATGACTTACTCAAGAAGAATCAGTTTTTAGATAGTCCATACAGCAACGGAGAAATTATTAAATTTTGCTTTTCGAAATTGCCAGTTAGGTATCAACAGACACTTGTCGGGAAGTGTGGATCTGACATAGATGCATTCAAGAGTCTACTGCGTGAACTCGAAGTAGTCTTCGATAAACAAGACGCAAAGGACAGGAAGAAGGCGCAAAATAACAAATACCACGGGCCAGCAAGGGAAGACGACAACAGATCGCATAATCGCACTGGTCAGTTAGGAAACCAGGGTTACCGAGATCAAGGTTACGCTATTCAAGGTTATGGAAACCAGAGACACGGAAACCAGAACGTCAGGGAACAGGGTCAATCCAGACAAGCAATCTGGGACAGGAGGAATGACGAACGGCAAAGCGACCGTAATTGGAGGGAGCGAAATCAAGGACAACAGGAGAACCAGGAGATTGAAATTAGACCTCCAAATCCTAATGCACGTCAGAGGAGGGGGAGTCTGAGAAGGGATTGACGCTAGTCCATAGGACTCCACCACTTCTCTCACATAAAGGAGTTCGTAGAATAGTAGTAGTGTAAGAAATGTACATAGTAGAATAGGCAAAGATATGAACCTTTGTTCGGGGAACAATAATCGTTACATTAATAGATTAAGATTGCTAAAGTATTAACACGCTGCGTTGTCTTGCATAAGAATTTACTGCTGCTATCCTCTTTTTGTTTATGTTTGCGATCTCCAATGTCGATGGAGTAGGAGACACCACCTTTTCATGAGCAATGTTTTTGTCCTTTCCTATCTGGTGTCCATGTTAAGGGATAAGGATGAGTGACGAGACGTCGCACAAACGGGCGCATACAAGAACGTGCTCTTAGAAGCGTTCTGAGAGGTCGTGATACGCTCCATAGCGGCCACAACCAGTTCGTGAGACGTTCATACCAATGCTTGCAGGCACGCGTCAGTGCACTGCACGATTGTGGTATATTGCGCGATTTCGAGGGTGAATATGGGCAGTATAGTTTTTGCAGAGCTGCGCCGGTATCGTTGTCTTGCAAGTCGGGGTGAACCTGTGAGCATTTGACTCTAATGGTGCCCTAGACGAGAGAAATGAGGGCATAAAAGCCTACCATGCTAATGTGCTGGTTGGGGATTTAGCGTGCTGCTCGTTTTTGTCACAGATGAATCACCAAGGAATTGTACTTGGATATTCGTGACATACTGTGTAGCTGGCGTGTGTTGGGTGTCTGAATCCTCAACAGGAACCAGTCCTGGCTTGGTCATATTACATTGCTTCTGGAAAGGTGTACTTCGATCGCGAAAACCGCTTTACATAGAGAAGGAAGTTGCAACTATAAATTTATTGTCGTGTATAGCCATGGCTAACCCAGTCTCTGGAGTTTCAGTGAGGCGTAATGAAAACTCGGAGGTCATGTCGTACGGCGCGCACATCACTGTCGTCAATAGCGGCGAGCAGCAAGACATCTCAGCGTAACAGGAACTATGTAAGGGTATTGTATAAGGTAAATAAAAAAAATAAATAAATAAATAAATAAATAAATAAATAAAATAAAATAAATAAATAAATAAAAGGGAAAGTACGATACTAGGATAAGTTAAACTGTAGGATTTAACAATAACTAGATTAATATTGTGGGGGTTTTCTACCACAAGTGTGGCGCGCGCCTGTTGAGTTGCTATTTTTCAGGTCACCAAACCACAGACCCGAGATGGAGGGACGACGGGCGAGCGAAAGTAGCGTAGTTGCATGTTCTTTATAGCACAGTAAAACTTAGACCTGCATAACAACATAATTTAATTAAAAGACGTAGAATGTAGATCGTTGGGATATGGTAGTTAATTCTTGAAGCATGTCTACTGTCGATCTATATAATTAATAGTAATATTAGTGCGGGCCCGCACATTTAGTTGTTCATCCATTACAAAGCATCAGTTATCACACACCATGTACTTACTGAGATCGGTCTCTACACGTATATCAAAATAAATTATTTCCATGTCTAGATTAGATGTTATAATGATTGCCATAGATTAATAACTATAAAAGTAAAATAAGAGTGTCTGAAATGACAGACCATCAATGTTTCATTAGGTAAATTTATTATAACATAGAAGGTCATGGGAAAAAGTTAGGCATAAGACTTTTGTAAGAATTGTACAGATGACGAGGAACGTGGCAATGCAGAGGCCAGCCAGCGCAAAAACAAGAGGTCTTCGGCTACCTGCTAGAGGGCGAGCGTCCCGTCCTACACGCTGACAGTCACCCGGCTGCCTACCTGAGGGATTACACGGGACCCTTGCCCCGCCACAAGCGAAAGTGGGGCTGGCCGTTGACCCTGACACGCGACAGCCTGCTAGCTCTCCGGACGCGGCAGCCGCTTGGAGGGATTCCCTGCGGCAGACCAAGTTGTCGTGAGTACACGAAGAACATCACATATCGTGTCAGAACCTGCGCCTCATATGCCTCAGGACAGAAAGGGACGCTCTATACTCACCTGTTTGGGTTTTTACAACTCACTAGCATTGGCCGATCTGCATACACAAAGCAGTATCGTGCCACACTAACAAATGTATGGTCTCATGTCTTACTTCTCCTCTCTATTAGAGAGCAGTTTTTAACAATAGTCGCTCCTAGTTCGATCCTGTATGGATGACCTCACACACTTGTGGAGTCACTCCACGTGCCATCATCCCTCGTCGAACTGCAATATTGGGAAACGTAAAGTTCTGTCCAGCGAGAGAAGAGACCTAGACTAGTGATGTATCCCAACAAGGAGATCTCAGAGACAATTAATCGACGTGAGGAGAACCTATCACTGTGTCTTCCTACCGTACTGCTGTGATCATATGCGTGGGTCTGACTACAATCTCAACAGCGTACTGCAGACACTCCAGAACTCCCTATTGCTGTTGCCACAACGTAGCAACTACAACCGACGTTTAGCCTTATGTGATGTCAGTACAGTGGAATCAGTGAAGTGCCACGGATATTTCTAACAATGTGATTTAGTGCCTCATTCTCAGCACAGTCGTGAACTTTGTGCAATGTGCACGCACAATTTGATGCCCCATGAACCTTGTTTTTTTTGTTTTTCTTAAATTTCTTTCTCTTATGTTGTTTCTGTAATGTATGTTATACCTTGTATGCGTTTGTGTTTTACACTGTAATTCTTATTACAGATTACTGTATTGTTCTCCACATCATGTTTTTTTTGTATTTTGTGTTTATTGTTGTGTGTATGCTAACAGTGTGCCTGAAGTCCCCATAAACTGAAGCAGATACCACCACTGTCATTGTGAATGGACCATCAGTTCAGGGAACATTTTGTAAAGGTTATTCTTGCTGCAGGGAGACAGAATGAATCGGAGGTTGTAACTAGATTCTGAAAACTCACAAAGAGATTGTTAACTTAAATATTATCATGTGTGAATGAGGTCAGGTTAGTTTAATGATTAAAATTGTTGTAACATCTTGGGCATTTAATTGCGGAGCACTCCAACTCTGATTGTAAAGAATAAACTGCTCCATATTTGGCTCAGATGCCCGGGCCATGTTTAGAGCGTGAATGTCTGCGTGAATCGGTGTTTGGAAGGGGCTCCCTGGGTATGGATGTGTGATGTGAGTGTTAGTGTTCCATATTAAGAAGGTGAAGTTGGCTACATCATAAATAATCCTCCCTCTATGAGTTGCATTTTTCAGTTGCAATGATCTTTTTTATAGAGTGCGGTATGTGGAGTCACTTTGTAAGATTGTTCTTGGGCGATTGACTCACTACCTTGCTCCTAAGTGAGCCAACCGCTCACCAATTACAATCTAAAATGGCGTAGGGGCAATGAGAGGTGGCATGAGCCCCCTCTCATATTTCTATCTTACGATTCTCCTCTTTAGTTGCATGCGGTGGAGGGTTGCTTTTCCTTAACACGCGTACTTCCCACGCAGCGTCTCTCGTCACCCGGGTGGGCCGGTGACAGGCGGGTTCGGTGGAACTGGAGAGAGTTAAGCCGACGTGTGTGAGGCAGTCGAGTGAATGCTTTTCAGACGCCGACATTGTCAAGAGACACGCCCGCTGGGGTGTGAAGTAGCGGCTGGGCTAGAGGTTCCGTTACTTCAGAGAAACTTTGCGAAAACACTTTCTGGCGGGCTACCAGCGAGGCGTGGGAATGACTTGTGTACCCACGCAGTTGTGGCGGGAAAATTCCCGCACTTTCTGCAAAATCAGCACAGAAATTGGCGCCAAGAATCTCCATTGGTGGAATGGTAGTGCTCCGGCAATGGAGTGGAATTTCCGCCGGTTTTCGAGTTGCTGATTGGAACGTAACCACGGCCACTGTCGTGGGGGCGGGAATGTTCGGTGTTCGGCCTGTGTGGGTGCTCTGGGTAGTCGGCAGTCGCCTTTCGGTCGAGGACGTCTGAGCAACCAGCCCTCGCCTGCGGTACGCCAGATCGTGTTCTGGGAGATAAGAAGACTGTTGGTAATGTACGTCCGCAGCACCGGCAGATAGGGATTTTCCTAGGTGATAATCAGAGCTCAGCAGAGCGCGCCTGTTCATCCTTTTCTAACTTTGTTCAGTTTCGAGTAGCAGCAATTACTATTGGGTTAGCTGTGTGTCTCTCTTGAGATTTGAGTGGAAAGGAATTGGCTCCACATACCACTTCGTCTTAAACCTCACGATCTAAGTTAGGGACAACTTCACCTTTACTGTGTTTGTATGAATCTCCAATTTTAGCCAATTTGATGTTTTACATCTCCTGTGTCTCTTTTACTATTCTGCGTTTAATCTTAATAAATCATATTGTTATTTTGGACAGAACTTTCTTTCTGTTAATCAAGAGAGCAACCCTATCATTCCTCACTATGCTAATGAAACCTTTGTTTATTTAACTTATTTATCAAATTAAATTATTGCAGGTGCCAAACTCTCTTCTATTCCACTAGCAGGGTTCATTAGAGTCAGTTCGCGTATTTGTTTTATCCTTGTGCAACAGCAAAAGTCGGAGTTAGAATAGGGGGGGCTTAGAGCATGATTTACACATGTGGATTCTAGTAGAATTTAGTGATAAATACACTACTAGCCCCGGCACCTCGCAACTTAACTGAAACCGTTTCTCTTAACGGGACTGCAACCATACGAAAATCAATTTTGTGAAGAATGTGAGCGATGCGGAAAGTGTTAGCAATGCTTATTGATTATTGTTTGTCTTATATGCACTTTCCCGCTAACAGTCTGAAATCTTAAATTTTAATATGAAACGTATAATACGTATCTGATTACTGATTTGTAATATTACACAGCTTTTAAAATTAACAAATTGTACTTAAGTACCCAGTAAGTGATGAAACAATTCAGAAAATACATCCAAGCTATTACAATATTACAATAAAAAAGTATATATATCAGAATTCTATTATTTCTGAAGAAAATAATTTTATTTATGTGTAATAAACCTATATTTTGCATTCCAATTCACAAAACGAAGATACATTCTTGTTGTGGGTTTTCAGCTGCTCCATCGCCATAGGCCTGTTATCGATTTGAAAATCTCACGGTAGGTGGCAAGAGAAGTAAGCTTAAGTGTAAGGTAGTTAGGTATATACACAAGTGTCCCGGTTGTTCTCTAGAAATCTGGTTAGCCTAGTAATGTGGGTCCACTCAGTATAAAATCTGAAAATGAATTGTTATTTGTTCGTCTTCTATGCATCCTGTACAATTCACCCGATGGGGATGAAATTTTGGCGAGTTGTTTGCACATCTGCTAAGGTTTCTGTGGGGGTGAGAACTGTCTACCATCCATAGGTGAAAAAGTGGTGATATACCAGCTTAGGAACATCTGGAGCAATTTAAATCATATTTTGCGGCTGGTCCCGGCGGAGGTTCGAGTCCTTCCTCGGGCATGGGTGTGTGTGTGTGTTTGTCCTTAGGATAATTTAGGTTAAGTAGTGTGTAAGCTTAGGGACTGATTCCCTTAGCACTTAAGTCCCATAAGATAACACACACATTTGAACATTTTCAAATCACATTTTTATATATGTTGTAACACCCCACCCGTCACTTATCTGGTTTTGGTGTGTGTTCACCCAGGTAATTGACTAACAGATCAACAGAGAGTGCAAATCTGCCCCAATGCCAGGTAACGCAAAGAAAGTAATAAGGCCCTGTGACTCCTGATTGAACTGCGGTGGCAGTGTTGACATTAATTGATTCAGAATTGATCCCATTTAATTAAAATGGGTGCACATTAATGTTATATTCAGCTATTGAACACCAGATGCAAATGTTGAACATAAAATTAATTAAGAAAGTGACTTGGGATTTCAACTACTTGATTGAAAACAGATGCAGTCGATTAGCACAGATTTATTTTTAACTCAAGACCTTCAATCATCACATTACATGACTCTCCTAACAGGCAGTGGTAATAAGTTGCGTTTGTGTGGACTAAAGCGCGATAACTCAAAGGTAATTCCTATCGACTGACCCAGGCGTAATGCGAAGTGCGAGAAGAATTCTACATTACGCAGCCCATGAAACCCTCGTGGAATCTTTGCCGGAGAGGGCGCAATATCACCAAATACAGCGTGGCGGACCGGCATCGTTGTGCAGACGTCGGCCGACCTCGTGGTGCTGCAAGACTGCGCTCGTCTATTCACTCCTAGCTATCTTGCTCAGTACATAGCTGAACCAAAGCTTCCTATCTCCAAGCTCAATTGTTCCATTTGCTAGGTCCTAAACTGCAGAGATGCTCACTCTTTCCCAGGCAAGCTGAGTAAAGAACGCCACATCCGCACTCTAGGCAAGCTGGGAACGGAAGACCCCTACGGAGACTTCTCACAGTCTGCTCTTCGCCTCGGTTTCCCCTCCAGCAAAACCACTTGCGCCAATTGCAGCGCAAGTTGCTTTAATTATGCGTCGCTTCCCAGTGCTGACCAATGCCTGCTCTGGGAAGTGAACAGATTCCCACAACATTTCCCTTCCTCTCAACTTCTGCTATTTAGCTCCTCCCAGGCCACCCATCAAGGTTAGCGTCTGCACAAACACCAATTTTTCCGGAATTCTGGCTCCCAGGAGAGTACTTCAAATTCCTTAGTCCTACGTTCCCATCAGAGGCCGGCGTATTTCATTCTGTCGCTCTTCACCTGATTTACTTCAGGCTCTGTGGACCGTGAATTCAGCGTGAAGTTGCTATAGTCACGAACACGCATATTTTGACCTCTGTTGACTGCTCCACCGTAGATTTGCACAGCTTTCTATCATGTTTCACTGAAAACAGGACGACAGACATTTATCAACAGGCGTACAAGGTCTCTGTCTGCTTCCCAGTACACCAGCATGGGGTCAACTACCGACTCACGGTCACTCATCTTAAGGCAGCTGGAGGCCGAGCCCCGTTACCGCTTTCTCAGAGCTTGAGCTGCCCTAAGCTGCCTATTGTCGCTTCCTTTCACCGTTCCCCCGCCGGCCGGCCACGGTCACTCTGTATACCTCCCTGGGATAAACTAGCCTCCAGTAAATCGACACGTTTCCACAAAATTTGTCATGTCATGTGAATTACTTTAAAACTATCACCCGACATTAATTATTTCAATATGTCCATACTATACCCTCTACAAGATGCATTGTGCCTTGTCAGTCATTTTTGTTCAGCCCTACAGTTCGCTGAACGTGAGTTAGGTGATCTTTAATGACTTCATGTAAGGAGTATAGTTCTTGCCATCTTACAATGTGAGTCGTTACTTGTACCCTGTGGGAAGAATATACACGAACCACGCTTAGGGGTGGGGACGAGAAGACGTGCCATGTAAAATGATTCGATAATGACCGATATTAGTATAGAATTAATAATTTTCTGTCTCTTGAAGCCTCTTGGTGAAAGATATCATATCAGCCCTAGAGTTGGGGAGAGGAGGGGGATGCAAAGGAAGTGGAATATCAGCATATTTCTTTAACGTCTGAAGAAATTTCTACCAAAATAAGTACACCTGTCACTTGCTATCTGGAAACAATTTCTGTGACTCTAACTCTCCCATAACACCCCTATGACTGATAGTAACACTCAGGGACCATCCGACCGCCGTGTCATCCTCAGTGAAGGATGCGGATAGGAAGGGCGTGGGGTCAGCACACCGCTCTGCCGGTCGTTATGACCGAAGTCGCTACTATTCGGTCGAGTAGCTCCTGAATTGGAATCACGAGGCTGAGTGCACCCCGAAAAATGGCGGCAAGGCATGGCAGCTGGATGGTCACCCTTCCAAGTGCCGGCCACGCCCAACTGCGCTTAACATCGGTGATCTCACTGGAACCGGTGTATCGACTGCAGCAAGGCCGTTGCCTTGTGTGAAAAGGGTTGACATAAAAATGAAACTCAGGAACACCTGACTGCAGTTTCGACCAAATTTGGTATATAGGGCTAGATGACTCATTATTTGTATAAAAATAGTGTGATAATGTAGTAGCCCTGATACCGCTACTAGTGGTGGTTGAGATGAGAGGGGGTGACTTGTACAAAAGTCCGAAAACGACCTGTTGATATTTCTTAATCTGACTTGATCAGGAACTCTTCTAAAGAATGAAGCGCAGTCTCTTATTTGCGTTGTTCAGTGCATCAACCATATCGTGAGAATGAGGACTGAAGGAGCCAGTAGTTTTGACAGCGCGTTTCGGGTTCAAAGACAATGCCAAATGGCTCCTTGCAACAGATACTTTTTGTTGTGTCGATTCCCTAAGGTCTCGACACAATGAGTGGATAGGTGCACGCGAAACTAACGCAGACGGGCGTAAATTCTGAAACAGGAGACTGGATGAAAACTATAAAGAAAAGAAGAGAGATTTTAATATACTTAACTTTAATGTAGTCTTGTTCTTGTTGAAATACATCTCTTGCATAGTAGTAAGCAATTAGCAATGATACACATGGCGCCTTGCTAGGTAGTAGCGATGGACTAGCTGAAGGCTATTTAATCTGTCTCTCGGCAAATGAGAGGAAGACGTGATACGTGTGGTCGCAAGCTATGTCGTCCGTACAACTGGGGCGAGGTGAAGTCCGTGTCTTGTGACCTGCCCTGTGGTGGCGCTACGTTTGCGAATACACAGTGGCGACACGCGGGTCCGACATGTACTACAGGACCGCGGCCGATTTAAGTTACCACCTAGCAAGTGTGGTGTCTAGCGGTGACACCACATTCCTCCCCCGCAAATCGGCGAACGGTCGTGAGATAAGGCTTCCGCCCGCCGTGGGGAGGACCCCATGTTGACGTATGCGATGAGGTGGGGAGCCTAACAACAGGCGAGGCTGTGCCACCCGCACCCGGCCATTCGGTCCGAGGGGAGCTAGGAAACGCCTGCAAACCTAGTCCAGGGTGCACGTCAACATGAGGTGTTTGCGCACGGAATGATATAAGAGGAGCCGCGGGGTCGACCTCCATGTGGTCGGAGCACCCGACGGGCGAAGACGACATCTGGTCCGGAGCGGGCAAGAGGTCCATGGCGGAGGACGGCTGGTCACGGGAAGCAAGCGGCGGCGCGTGACCCAGGGAGGCGCGAGGCGGCTGTAGCGAAGCGTCCGCTGCTGGCGGCGCCGGCGGCGGCTGCGGCGGCGCGACGCCATGAGGCAAAATGGAAGGCATCGTCGGTAACACCTGGGGATGAGGCGAGCCAGTAGATGGGTCCCCAGGGCGCTGACCTGACGGCTCCGTCGCTGAAAGCAGACGGGGAGCGGCAGAACCCAGGCGACGACAGAGGCGCAGCTGATTGAGATGCCGACGCACCTCACCAGAGGCCCCCAAAACCAAATACATCGCGCGGCCGAGGCAGCGAAGAATGCGCCCTGCGAGCCAACGCCGTGAACCGCGATAGTTGCGATAATAGACAACGTCGCCAGGAGCAAAAGCAGGTCTCTGCCGCTGCACAGGAACCTGATGTGGCGGATGCAACAAAGACATCAGAGTTCGATGAGGACGACCATGGAGCAATTCAGCCGGCGAGCGACCGTCGCGAGGCTGAGAGCGATATGAGGACAAAAAGAGCAACAAAGCGTCCTCCCGAGAATGCGACTCTTTCAACTTCAACATCTGCGACTTGAAAGTCCGGACCAATCGTTCCGCGGCACCGTTTGACTGAGGCGAAAACGGCGCGGATGTCAGATGTTGAATACCATTGGCCTTGCAGAACGACTGAAATTCTGCGGACATGAATTGTGGGCCATTGTCGGAAACAATAGTCTGCGGAAGACCTTCAATGCAAAAGATAGCAGACAAGGCTTGGATTGTGGCAGAAGACGTCGTGGAAGACATCCGGACAACAAAAGGAAAATTACTGAAAGCATCGACCACAACCAACCATCGAGCATTCCAGAATGGACCAGCAAAATCGATGTGCAAGCGTTGCCAAGGGGAAGTGGCTGTCGGCCATGCAAAGAATTTCCGCGGCGGTGCGGAGTGTTGTTCTGCACACGCCACGCAAGAGGAGCACATATTCGTAATCGCAGCATCGATTCCGAACCAAGTACAGTGCTGTCGAGCAAGTTGTATCGTTCGCACTATACCCCAATGTCCTTGGTGAAGAAGCCGTAAGACAGAGGACTGTAACGAACGTGGGACCACGATTCGGGATTGATCATTATCGGAACGCAACAACAAAACACCACGTCGGACAAAAAGTCTCTCCTTGTGAGCAAAAAAACGGCGAACCAAAGGATCCTCGATCCGTGACTTTGATAAGGGCCATTGCGTAGCAACAAAACGCAAAACGGGAGCAAGGACAGGGTCAGCAGCTGTGGCAGTAGCTACACGACGAAAATCAATCGGAAACGATGCGACCACGTCATCGGTTTCCGAATCAATGAACATGCAAGCAAGTTCGGAAGAATCGAATGCTTTATCCTCAGCAACAGGCAAACGGGACAACGCATCAGCGTTGCCGTGCTTAGCAGTGGACCGATACAAGATATCGTAGCGGTACTGCGAGAGAAAAAGTGACCAGCGAATGAATTTCTGCGCTGTACGTGGAGGTACAGGCTTGGTCGGATGAAAAAGCGATGTCAAAGGCTTGTGGTCCGTGATGATGGTAAAGTGACGACCATACAAGAAATCGTGAAACTTGGTTACACCAAACACAAGAGCCAAAGCTTCTTTCTCTATTTGTGAATAATTTCTTTGCGCAGATGAGAGCAATTTGGACGCAAAGGCAATAGGGCGATCATGCGAGCCATCTTTGTGCGCAAGCACAGCACCGATCCCGAAATCCGATGCATCGACCATCAACAAAAGGGGTTTTCGGGGATCGAATGGCGTAAGGCAAGTATTGGAAAGTAACGCCGATTTCAACTGGCGAAAGGCGCGTTCGCATTCCGGCGTCCAGACGAACGGAACACCTTTACGGCGCAAGCGATGAAGCGGAGCTGAAATGGAAGAAGCATTGCGCACAAACTTTGAATAATAATTTACCTTACCCAGCACACTCTGTAGCTGTGTTAAGTTCTGCGGTGACGGCAAGTCCTGAATGGCACGAAGGTGCTCTGGACTCGGATGAATACCTTGGGCGTTAAGGACATGGCCCAGGTACGGTAAGTCACGAGCAAAAAACACACATTTGTCCTTCCTCAAGCGAAGACCATTCTGACGCAATACCTGAAATAATGTTCGGAGATTTTGCAAATGTTCTGCTTCTGTCTTTCCTGAGATTACAATATCGTCCAGATAGTTCGCAGCAGTAGGGACCGACGCACAAATAGTTTGTAAATATTGCTGAAATAAAGCAGGGGCGGATGCACACCCGAATGGCAGTCTTTTGAAGCGATACAAGCCAAGATGCGTGTTTACCACCAAGACGCGCTGGGATTCTTCGTCCACAGGTATTTGCAAGTACGCATCTGCTAGGTCCAATTTTGAAAAATATTTTCCCGGGCACAGTTTGTCAAAAAGATCTTCCGGGCGGGGCAAAGGAAAAGTAGCAGTCACAAGTTGCGGATTCACAGTTGCCTTGAAGTCCACACAAAGTCTCAATTTTCCGGAAGGTTTTGGCAAAATGACTAAGGGTGAGGCCCAGAGAGAAGCCTGCACACGTTCAATTACACCTTGAGATTCTAAATCGGCCAATGTTCGTGCGACCTCATCACGCAATGCGTGGGGAACATTGCGCGCTCTGAAAAATTTCGGTTGCGCGTTGTCTTTCAGTTCCAAATGCGCTTCATAGTTCTTAGCGCAACCAAGGCCCGGTGCAAAAATGTCTGCAAATTCTTCACAAAGACTAGAAACACTGGCGGAAGGCACAGTCTGATTCACTGATAGGACCTGATTTACAATAGACATATTAAATAATTGAAACAAATCTAAACCAAACAAGTTCACTGCACTAGAGGAACGAAGAACATAAAATGACACAAGTTTTGTCTGTCCCTTGTATGTTGCAATAAGGCTGCACTGTCCCAACACAGGTATATGCTGTCCTGAGTAACTAGTTAACGTAACATTTGCGGCACGCAATGGCGGGGCGCCCAGTTGTTTGTACGTGTCGTGATTGAGCAATGAAACTGCAGCTCCGGTATCGAGCTGGAATGGGATCACTTTGCCTTCAAAGTCTAAGTCCACAAAAAGTTTATTGTCTTGTTGACGACAAGAGCGACTGTCTCGTGCAATTTGAACTGAGACAGGTCCAGAAGCACTTGCAACTTTACGGGATGTCCGGCGACGTCGACGCACACTTTGGGTGGGACGAACACAGTCACTGTTAGCTAAAGTGTCACTGGACGGGTGGGAATGAACGACATGAATGTCCATGGGCGAAGGTCCACGAGCCTGATTGTCCTGGGTGCGATTCCGGCGCGAAGCAAAGGGCCTGGAATTCGTGTGATTGTCGGATCTTAACTTTTTCTGGCAAACACTTTGTACATGTCCTTTCTTGTGACAGTAAAAGCAAATAGCTTGGCGTGACGGGCAATTTTCACGCGAATGTCTAGTTGCACACCGCGGGCAAGATTTCACTGCATTTGCTTGCTTACGCGGCGCACGTGGTTGCAAGCTAGGCGGCCGCAGCGAAGTCGGGCGCGAGGGCCGCTTAGCGTCCCGTGCAGCGGGCCGGGCGGGCCGATTAACGTGACACACTGCTGGCGAAGTTTCAAATGATTCCTGAGCAAAGTCAAGTGTGTCTTGCCTGTCCAATATGTCTATCACTTGTTGCAGGGAGGGATTAACTAGCTTCAAAATCTGTTCCCTTATGCGAACATCAGAAACGTTCTGTGCAATTGCATCACGCACCATAGTATCTGAATATGGGAGGCCACATTCACAGGCAAACGCACAGTCTCTAGTAAGTCCTTGCAAAGTTGCAACCCACTCCCTATTAGTCTGACCGGCCGTACGTTTTGTACGAAAAAACGTATACCGTTTTGCAACTACAATTACTGTTTCTTTGAAATAGGCATCTAAAGCCGACAAAATTTCTTCGTAGGACAGAGTTGCTACGTCGCGTCGGGGAAACAATTTCACTATCACACGGTAGGTAGACACACCGACACAAGAAAGCAAAAACGGCTGCCGCTCGTTACCTTGAATTCCATAGGCCGCCATGTGGAAGTGGAACTGGCTGGTCCACTCAGTCCAGCTTTCCTTCTCGGCCTCAAAGGGCCTAAATGGCGGTGCGACAGCGTTGTGTGGCTGCGGTAGCGAAGAAGCGGCTGCCGCCGCATCGGTTTGCAGCGCACGTTGACCCTGGACGAGCTGTCCAAGGGCTTCCAATAACGCCTGCGTCTGCTGATTCTGCAAGCGAAAAAATTCGGACAGTACATCTGGAGAATGCGGCGAAGCCATGACACAAGCAAATTAGAGCAAGTATAACACAAAGACTGCAACGTGGGCGCGGCATCCCATCCTCGTCGCCAAAATATTGTTGTGTCGATTCCCTAAGGTCTCGACACAATGAGTGGATAGGTGCACGCGAAACTAACGCAGACGGGCGTAAATTCTGAAACAGGAGACTGGATGAAAACTATAAAGAAAAGAAGAGAGATTTTAATATACTTAACTTTAATGTAGTCTTGTTCTTGTTGAAATACATCTCTTGCATAGTAGTAAGCAATTAGCAATGATACACATGGCGCCTTGCTAGGTAGTAGCGATGGACTAGCTGAAGGCTATTTAATCTGTCTCTCGGCAAATGAGAGGAAGACGTGATACGTGTGGTCGCAAGCTATGTCGTCCGTACAACTGGGGCGAGGTGAAGTCCGTGTCTTGTGACCTGCCCTGTGGTGGCGCTACGTTTGCGAATACACAGTGGCGACACGCGGGTCCGACATGTACTACAGGACCGCGGCCGATTTAAGTTACCACCTAGCAAGTGTGGTGTCTAGCGGTGACACCACACTTTTAACGCCTTTGCTAGAGTTCCATGGTGTAAACAGCTCAGAATCAGGTAGCTACCAGCGACTGTCCTTCTCCTCGCACCAACAATCACTGGCACAATCACAAGTTCCCTCAGAATTCAGATAAAACTGCAGGGCAAATTTGCTGATGATACGTTCGAAATACGCGTACAAATATGTGTGAAATATATATATTCCTCAGATTTTTCTCATATTGAGAACTTAGAAAGGGCGATCTGTTTCACTTGGGGAAAAAAAAGCTTTCAGTAGCCAAGATCGCATAAATTAGTCTTTATTGTTGACAACCGATTTAGACAACTGTAACTGTCATCTTATGGTCTCCAAAAAATAAGATACTAACTCACAATGGAAAAGTTTTATAGCAACTATACTTTGAAGATCAGGTGATGACAGTTATAACTGCCGAAACATGTTATCAACAATAGAGGCTATTTTATGTGATCTTGGCCATTGAAGTTTTTCCCATCTCATAAACCCAGCTTTGCCCAGGTGTATACCTCTGTATATTCTTGTGTTGGAGACGTATTGTGGAAGGTTAACATCAAGTAAAAAAAAAAATAAAAAAAAAAACAAACATGAATATACAAAGAAAAGAATGGGCTATATGTAGGTTCCTAGTTCCTAGAACTACCCAAGAAACCATTTTCGTCCTGACCTTCGAAGAATTTATTTAAATATAACGACGGTCCCCATGAAGTTTGTTATTTTGTACAGTCTTCAAAATACATTTACTCTTAATTTACTGGAAGTGTATTTCTTGCAGATTTTGGATGAGATTTTTGAATTTATCAAATGGGGCTCACACCACTAGCAAAACTTCTTTTCTGCAGACTATGTTCGATTTCATAAAACAAATTACATTATTTTTCTTCTGTGTGCATTGTAGTTCGAAAATGAGTGAGAGCTAAGGGAACTAAATGTCGTAGTCTGTGCCCAGTAATCTCCAAGTGGACAGAAAAGAAACTGTGGAAATAAAGTTTACAAAAGTCTGATCTCATTATACCACCTCTTCCTACACTGCTGCCCCAATTTAGTGTAAGCATACAACGGATAATGTTAATATATGACAACCATACGGAAAAGAAAAAAATTTGATGTACTCCGTAAAGTAACAGTTTCGTTTTTGTTTAGTAATCATTACAATTTTTGCCTGCCTTTCCTCAGACCGAAGCGTCAGGGTGAACGTTTAATGCTTATAACTCATTCGAGAGCATTTACACTGCGTCACATAAAAGAGATGAGGGACGTTTCTTCAGTCAGAGATGTAGCTGAGCATCGAACACTAATTAAATTTGGAGTCCAGAAGCATCTGTTTACACAAACGTGTCAGTTCAAAAATAAAAACTACAAAAACGCGAAGCATGAAGCACTGTTGAAAAACTAGCTTAATGCATAATACATATTTACACTCGAAAATGAAAGTCGACTCAGCTACTTTCAAAATCAAGTAAGAATACGAGGACGCATATCTAGAGATCTGAATTAGCACGTTTGCAGCGTTCCAGAGTACAAACTGTGTACAGTCAAGTAGTTCTAGACACTCATACCAAAGGGACGAAAGAGGTAATAACAAATTCACTAACATTGCGTTATAGTAGTCCCTACGTCAAATAACAAAATTTTATTTCCTAGTCAAAGAATTCTCTTAAAATATGACTATGAAACGTCAATATGACAATAATCGTTAAATTACAATACTCATATATCCTTTGGTTTCATTTCTAGATGTTAAAATGAGACCAGTCGTATAAATCGTACCTCTGCGACCGTTTGTCGGTAATGGGCTCGCTGTCAACCCCAAAGTCACCGGTTCGGATCCTCGTGGGCATAGCATTTTCATTATCTTCACTTAGACATAAACTGCATGGGAGACTATGGAAGAACTTTATCTCAGTGTCCAGAGCTAGATTTCACAACTCCTCGCAATGCCTTATTCAGAAGAAGCGTAGAGAATTCTTGAACACGATCTGTTCTTTGAAAGGAGGGATTAAATCCAGGAATAAACTTTCCGTTTCTCTAGAGAGATAAGCCACTCATTTATCCCACCCATCAACAACCTCACGGAACG
Organism: Schistocerca nitens; assembly: GCF_023898315.1. Classification (NCBI taxonomy): domain Eukaryota; kingdom Metazoa; phylum Arthropoda; class Insecta; order Orthoptera; family Acrididae; genus Schistocerca; species Schistocerca nitens. The sequence goes on along the minus strand of NC_064619.1, from coordinate 527,005,376 downwards.
ATGCGGGTTACACGTATTCATCATAACGTCACTCTTCGATTTGAAATATAAATGTCATACTACGCTGTGAAACGTCCGTGAGTTCATTAAATCATCTCGACTGGCTTGGCGATACAGTTCAGATGTTCATCCAACAATTCTTACTTTTTAAGGTTACATACCTTCATATAATACAAGTTATATAATTAATATAGTCACATTTCACTACGTAAGGAAGATAATGAATCACTTGCTCTTCCTTACTCCGTCCGGCACTGGTTATTTTGCTACCTAGACAACAGAACTCCTTAACTTCATCTACTTCCTGATTATCAATCCTGATGTTAAGTTTCTCGCTGTTGTCATTTCTGCTACTTCTCATTACTTTCGTCTTTCTTCGATTTACTCTCGTTCCCTATGCTATACTCATTAGACTGTTCATTCCATTCAGCAAATAATGCAATTCTTCTTCATTTTACTCACGATAGCAATGTCATCAGCGTATCGTATCATTGATATCCTCTCACCCTGGATTTTAATTGCACTCCTGAACATTTCATTTAATTCCATCATTGCTTCTTTGATGTAGTGGTTGAACAGTAGGAACGAAAGATTGCATACTTGTCTTACACCCTTTTTAATCTGACCGCTTCGTTCTTGGTCGTCGACTCTTATTATTCCCTCTTGGCTCTTGTACATACTGCATATTACCCATCTCTCCCTACAGCTTAACCCTATTTTACTCAGAATTTCGAACATCTTGTACCAGTTTACTTTGTCGAACGCTCTTTCCAGGTCGACAAATCCTATGAAAGTGTCTTGATTTTTCTTTAGCCTTGCTTCCATTATTAGACGTAACGTCAGAATTGCCTCTCTCGTCCCTTTACTTTTCCTAAAGCCAAACGTATCGTCATCTAGGGCATCCTCAATATTATTTTCCATTCTTCTGTATATTATTCTTGTAAGCAACTCGGATGCATGAGCTCTTAAACTGATTATGCGATAATTCTCGCACTTGTCAGCTCTTGCCGTCTTCGGAATTGTATGGATGATGCTTTTCCGAAAGTCAGAGGTATGTCCCCAGACTCATACATTCTACACACCAACGCGAATAGTCGTTTTGTTGCCACTTCCCCCAATGATTTTAGAAATTCTGATGGAAGGTTATTTCCCTTCTGCCTTATTTGATCTTAAGTCCTCCAAAGCACTCTTAAATCCTGATTCTAATACTGGTTCCCTATCTTTTCTAAATCGTCTCCTATTTCTTCTTCTATCACATCAGACAAATCTTCCCCATCACATAGGCTTCCGCTGTATTCTTTCCACCTATCCACTCTCTCCTCTGCATTTAACAGTGAAATTCCCGTTGCACACTTAATGTTACCACCCTTGCTTTTAATTTCACCGCAGGCTGTTTAGACTTTCCTATATGTGAGTCAGTCCTTACGACAATCATGCCTTTTTAAACTGCCTCACATTTTTCATGCATCCATTTCATCTTAGCTTCCCTGCACTTCCTATTTACTTCATTCCACAGCGACTTGTATTTCTGTATTCCTGAATTTCCCTGAGTATTTTTGTACTTCCTTCTTTTACCGATCAACTGAAGTATTTCTTCTGTTTCACATGGCATCTTCGCAGTTACCTTCTGTGTACCTATGTTTTTCTTTCCATCTTCTGTGGTGGCCCTTTTTAGAGATGTCCATTCCTCATCAACTGTACTGTATACTGAGCTACTCCTTGTTGCTATATCCATAGCCTTAGAGTACTTCAAGAGTATCTCGTCATTCCTTAGTATTTCCGTATCCCACTTCTTTGAATATTCATTCTTCCTGACTAATGTGTTGAACTTCAGCCTACTCTTCATCACTACTATATTGTGATTTGAGTCCATATCTGCTCCTGACTACGCCTTACAATCCAGTATCTGATTTCGGAATCTCTGACTGACCATGATGTAGTCAAACTGAAATCTTCCTGTATCACCTGGCCTCTTCCAAGTATATCTCCTCCTCTTGTGATTCTTCAAAAGAGTATTCGCTATTACCAGCTGAAATTGATTGCAGAACTCTATTAGTCTTCTCCCTCTCTCATTCCTTGCCCTAGCCCATATTCGCCTGTAACCTATTCTTCTACTCCTTTCCCTACAACTGAATTCCAGTCCTCTGTGATTATTAGATTTTCATCTCCCTTCACTTACTGCATTAGCGTTCAATATCCTCATAGAATTTATCTATTTCTTTATCTTCTGCGTGATACATAGGCATTTACATCTGAACTATTGTTGTCCATGTTGGTTCGCTGTCGATTCTGGTGAGAACAACCCTGTCACTGAACTGTTCACAGTACGACACCCTCGGCTCTACCTTCCTATTCATAACGAGTTCCGTTGTGTTGGCTGAAGAGCCAACACCGTGTTGCTAGAGGAGGCCGAAATGCACGCGTTTAAACTCACGCAGACTGGCGTGAGGTCTGGAACAAGGTAAAGTAATTATTCTATGAAGAAAAGAACGTAGTTGATTGAATACTTAACTTTAATCCATAATTGGAGAACATCGCTCTTGTTGATACATGAATTATAATCTCAATATAAACTGGTAATGGCACCTTGCTACGTCGTAGCAAATGACATAGCTGAAGGCTAAGCTAACTATCGTCTCGGCAAATGAGAGCGTATTTGTCGGGGTAGCATCGCTAGCAAAGTCGTCTGTACAACTGGGGCGAGTGCTAGGAAGTCTCTCTAGACCTGCCGTGTGGCGGCGCTCGGTCTGCAATCACTGACAGTGGCGACACGCAGGTCCGACGTATACTAGCGGACCGCGGCCGATTTAAAGGCTACCACCTAGCAAGTGTGGTGTCTGGCGGTGACACCACATTCCTCCCCCGCAAATCGGCGTACGGTTGTGTTATAAGGCTTCCGCCCGCCGTGGGGAGGACCCCATGTTGACGTATGCGACGAGGTGGGGAGCCTAACAACAGGCGAGGCTGTGCCACCCGCACCCTGCTATTCGGTCCGAGGTGAGCTAGGAAACGCTGAAAACCTAGTCCAGGGTGCACGCCAACATGCGGTGTATGCGCCCGTAGAGAGACAGGAGGGGCCGAAGGGTCGACCTCCATCAGAACGGGGCACCCGACGGGCGAAGACGCCATGTGGTCCGGAGCGGGCAAGAGGTCCATGTCGGAGGACAGCTGGTCACGGGAAGCGATCGGCGGCGCGTGACCCAGGGAGGCGCTTGCGGCTGCAGCGAAGCGTCCACTGCGGGCGTCGCCGGCGGGAGAACAGGCGGCGGCGGCGGCGGCGCGTCGCCATGGGGCAAAATGGAAGGCAGCGTCGGTAACACCTGGGGATGAGGCGAGCCAGTAGATGGGTCCCCAGGGCGCTGACGGGACGGCACCGTCGCTGAAAGCAGACGGGGAGCGGCAGAACCCGTGCGACGACAGAGGCGCAGCTGATTGAGATGCCAACGCACCTCACCAGAGGCCCCAAAAACCAGATACCAAGCGCGGCCGAGGCAGCGAAGATTGCGCCCTGCGAGCCAACGCCGTGAACCTCGATAGTTGCGATAGTATACAACGTCGCCTGGAGCAAAAGCGGGCGTCTGCCGCTGCACAGGAACCTGCTGCGGCGGATGTAGCAAAGACATCAAGGTTCGATGAGGACGACCGTGGAGCAACTCAGCCGGCGAGCGACCATCTCGGGGCTGAGAGCGATACGAGGACAAGAAGGGCAATAACGCGTCTTCCCGAGAATGCGACTCTTTCAACGTCAACATCTGTGACTTGAAAGCCCGGACCAATCGTTCAGCGGCACCGTTTGACTGAGGTGAAAACGGCGCGGATGTCAGTTGTTGAATACCATTGGCCTTGCAGAATGACTGAAATTCTGCGGACATGAATTGTGGGCCATTGTCGTAAACAATAGTCTGTGGAAGACCTTCAATGCAAAAGATAGCGGATAACGCTTGGATGGTGGCAGAAGACGCCGTGGAAGACATCCGGACAACAAAAGGGAAATTACTGAATGAATCGACAACAACCAACCATCGAGCATTCCAGAATGGACCAGCAAAATCGATGTGTAAGCGTTGCCAAGGGGAAGTGGCTTTCGGCCATGCAAAGAATTTCCGCGGTGGTGCGGATTGTTGTTCGGCACACGCCATGCAAGAAGAGCACATAGTCGTAATCGCAGCAGCGATTCCGAACCAAGTACAGTGCTGACGAGCAAGTTGTTTCGTTCGCACTATACCCCATTGTCCTTGGTGGAGAAGCCGTAAGACAGAGGACTGTAACGAACGTGGGACCACGACCCAAGACTGATCATTATCAGAATGCAACAGCAAAACACCACGTCGAACAAAAAGTCTCTCCTTGTGAGCAAAAAATCGGCGAACCAACGGATCCCCGATCCGTGACTTTGACAATGGCCATTGCGCAGCAACAAAACGCAAAACGGTAGCAAGGACAGGGTCAACAGCTGTGGCTGTAGCTACACGACGAAAAGCAATCGGAAACGATTCGACCACGTCATCGGTTCCCGCATCAATGAACATGCAAGCAAGTTCGGAAGAATCGAATGCTCTATCCTCAGCAACAGGCAAACGGGACAACGCATCGGCGTTTCCGTGCTTAGCAGTGGACCGATACAAGATATCGTAGCGGTACTGCGAGAGGAAAATAGACCAGCGAATGAATTTCTGCGCTGTACGTGGAGGTACAGGCTTGTTCGGATGAAAAAGCGATGTCAAAGGTTTGTGGTCTGTGATGATGGTAAAGTGACGACCATACAAGAAATCATGAAACTTAGTAACACCAAATACGAGAGCCAAAGCTTCTTTCTCTATCTGTGAATAATTTCTTTGCGCAGACGAGAGCAATTTGGACGCAAAGGCAATAGGGCGATCATGCGATCCATCTTTGTGCGCAAGCACAGCACCGATCCCGAAATCCGATGCATCTACCATCAACAAAAGGGGTTTCAGGGGATCGAATGGCGTAAGGCAAGTATTGGAAAGCAACGCCGATTTCAACTGGCGAAAGGCGCGTTCGCATTCCGTCGTCCAGACGAACGGAACACCTTTACGGCGTAAGCGATGAAGCGGAGCTGAAATGGAAGAGGCGTGGCGCACATATCTGTTATAGTAATTGATTTTTCCCAGCACACTCTGTAGCTGCTTCAAATTCTGCGGCGAAGGCAAGTCTTGTATGGCACGGAGGTGCTCGGGACTGGGATGTATGCCTTGGGCATTGATTACATGTCCCAGATAGGGTAAGTCACGAGCAAAAAACACACATTTGTCCTTCCGCAAGCGAAGACCATTTTGTCGCAACACCTGAAATAATGTTCTGAGATTGGCTAAATGTTCTTCTTCCGTCTTTCCGGAGATCACAATATCGTCCAGACAGTTTGCTGCAGTAGGGACCGACGCACAAACAGTTTGCAGATATTGCTGAAACAATGCAGGGGCGGATGCACACCCGAATGGTAGTCTTTTGAATCGGTACAAATCAAGATGCGTGTTAACCACCAAAACGCGCTGGGAGTCTTCGTCCACCGGTATTTGCAAGTACGCATCTGCGAGGTCCAACTTCGAAAATTATTTACCCGGGCACAGTTTGTCAAAAAGATCTTCCGGGCGGGGTAAAGGAAAAGTTGCAATCACTAATTGTGGATTCACTGTAGCTTTGAAGTCCACACAAAGTTTCAATTTTCCGGAATGTTTTGGCAAAATTACTAAGGGTGATGCCCAGAGAGAAGCCTGCACATGTTCAATCACACCTTGTGATTCCAAATCGAGTAATGTTCTTGCGACCTCATCACGCAATGCGTGGGGAACATTGCGCGCACTGAAAAATTTCGGTTGCGCGTTTACTTTCAGTTCCAAATGTGCTTTATAGTTCTTAGTGCAACCAAGGCCCGGTGCAAAAATGTCTGCAAATTCTTCACATAGACGAGAAACACTGTATGAAGGCACAGTCTGGTTCACTGATAGGACCTGATTGACTATAGACAAGTTAAACAACTGAAATAAATCTAAACCAAACACGTTCACTGCAGAAGAAGAACGAAGAACGTAAAATGACACAAGTTTTGTTTGTCCCTTGTATGTTGCAAGAAGGCTGCACTGTCCTAACACAGGGATAACTTGTCCTGAATAACTATTGAACTTAACATTTGCGGCATGCAACGGAGGAGTGCTCAGCTGTTTGTACGTGTCGTGATTGATCAGAGAAACTGCAGCTCCGGTATCGAGCTGGAATGGTATCACATTGCCATGAATGTCCAAATCTACAAAAAGTTTATTGTCCTGCTGACGAGAAGAGCGACTGTCTCGTGCAACGTGAACAGACACTGGTACAGAATCACTTGCGACTTGACGGGATTTCCCGCGATGTCGACGCACACTATTTGTGGGACGCACACAGTCACTGTTAGAAAGAGCGGCACTGGGCGGAGTGGAATTAACTACATGAATTTCCATGGGCGAAGGTTCACGAGCCTGAGTATCCTTGGTTCGATTCCGATTCCGGCGCGAAGCAAAGGGCCTGGAATGGTTGTGAGTGTCCGATCTAAGCTTTTTCTGGCAAACACTCTGAACATGTCCTTTTTTAGTACAGAAAAAGCAAATAGCTTGGCGTGACGGGCAATTCTCACGCGAATGTCTAGTTGCACACCACGGACATGATTTTAGCACTGCATTTGCTTGCTTGCGCGGCACACGTAGCGGAGAGCTTGGCGGCAGCTGCGCGGACGGGCGTGAGGGCTGTGTACTGTTCCGTGCAGCTCGCCCAGCGGGCCGGTTAATGTGACACACGGCTGGCGAAGTTTCAAATGATTCCTGGGCAAAGTCAAGTGTGTCCTGCCTATCCAATATGTCCATCACTTGTTGAAGGGAGGGATGGACTAGTTTCAAAATCTGTTCCCGTATACGAACATCAGAAACGTTCTGTGCAATTGCATCACTTACCATAGTATCTTAATAAGGGAGGCCACATTCACACTCAAAAGCACAATCCCTAGTAAGGCCTTGCAAAGTTGCAACCCACTCCCGATTAGTCTGACCGGCCGTACGTTTTGTACGAAAGAAAGTATACCTTTTTGCAACTACATTGGCTGATTCTTTGAAATGTGCATCTAACGCAGACAAAATTACTTCGTAGGACAGAGTTGCTACGTCGCGTCAGGGAAACAATTTCACTATCACACGGTAGGTGGACACTTCTACACAAGAAAGCAAAAAAGGCTGCCGCTCAATATCTTGAATTCTGTAGGCGGCGAGATGGAATCGAAATTGGCGTGACCACTCCGTCCAGCTTTCCAGTGCCGCATCAAAAGGACAAAAAGGTGGTGCAACTGCGTGTTGTGGCTGCGGTAGCGGTGGAGCGGCGGCTGCCACATCGTTTTGC